>NW_026706754.1:0-39671 GCF_029867415.1 Vicia villosa | reverse complement strand
GGCATCGGAGCTGTGATCATTTCCCCCGCAGGAAGTTACACACCGTTTACTGCCAGATTATGCTTCAATTGCACTAACAATATAGCCGAATACGAAGCATGTATTCTGGGTCTCAAAGCTGCAATCGATCTAAGAATCAAATTCCTGGAAGTCTACGGAGACTCAGCCTTGGTAATCTACCAAGTCAAAGGGGAATGGGACACAAAGCACCCAAATCTAATTCCTTACAAAGAATATGTGCTGAGTTTGATTCTTTACTTCGAAGAAATCACTTTCGAACACATCCCACGCGAGGAAAATCAACTAGCTGATACTTTAGCTACCATGTCATCCATGTTCAAAGTCAGGTGGGACAATGAGGCGCCTATGATCACCATTTACAGGAAAGATGAACCATCCTATTGCAATGAGATCAATACCGAAAGAACCGAGGAAAAACCATGGTTCCATGAAGTAAAAAGATATCTCGAAGCTCAGGAGTACCCTGAAGGGGCATCCATTAATGACAGAAAGTTTCTAAGGAGGTTTGCTGCCAAATTCTTTCTAAGCAATGGAACCCTATACAAACGCAACCATGACTCGACTTTACTTCGCTGTGTAAACAAGAAGGAAGCAGAACAGATCATGGAAGAAATACACAATGGTGCCTTCGGTACTCATTCCAGTGGACATACAATGGCTAAAAAGATCTTGAGAGCAGGTTATTACTGGTCTACCATGGAAACTGACTGCCATCATCACTCCCGAACATGTCACAAATGCCAGATATACACTGACAAAGTACATGTACCTCCAGTTCCATTAAGCGTCCTGACGGCTCCTTGGCCTTTTGCAATGTGGGGTATTGATATGATTGGAGAAATCAAACCTACTGCCTCCAACGGACATCGCTTTATCCTGGTCGCTATTGACTACTTCACAAAGTGGGTAGAAGCAGCTTCATTTGCTTCTGTTACCAAGAATGTGGTGGCCCGGTTCATCAAATACAATCTCATTTGTCGGTACGGCATCCCTGAACGGATTATCACGGACAATGGCACAAATCTAAACAACAGAATGATTACTGAACTTTGCACACAGTTCAAGATCAAGCATCATAATTCTTCTCCATATCGACCAAAGATGAACGGCGCGGTGGAAGCTGCCAACAAGAACATCAAGAAAATCATACAAAAAATGACAGTAACCTACAAAGACTGGCATGAGATGTTGCCTTTTGCTCTTCATGGTTATCGCACATCTGCGCGTACTTCAACAGGGGCAACTCCATTTTCCTTAGTCTATGGTATGGAGGCAGTTCTTCCAATTGAAATTCAGATTCCTTCCCTAAGGATCATGAAAGAAGCCAATCTATACGAAGACGATTGGATTCAAACACGGTTGGACCAGATAAACTTGATTGATGAGAAAAGGCTCGCAGCTATTTGTCATGGTCAGCTATACCAAAAGCGTATGATCAAAGCCTTCAACAAAAAAGTCAAAAGTCAAGCATACCAAACTGGTGGCTTGGTTGTCAAACGCATCATCTTACCACAAGGTGATCCCAGAGGCAAATGGACTCCCACCTACGAGGGACCATTCATAATCAAGAAAATATTCTCCGGCGGCGCCATGTTGCTTACCACCATGGATGGCGAGGATTTCCCACACCCGGTGAATGCTGACATAGTCAAAAAATACTTCGCTTAAAAAGAAAAAAAAACAGCTCGCTAAGTTGAAAACCTGAAAGGGCAACTTAGGCAAAAAATGAGCGTCTCGGTGGATTGAAAACCCGAAAGGGCGGTCCAGGCAAAAATTAGAGACTAAACAAATACTATCCCGGTAGGCTGAAAACCTGAAAGGGCAGCCTAGGCAAAAGTTAGGGAATGAAGCATACAACAGTGTTCCGTTCAGCTGCCTACTCACCATCAAGATTCAACACCTCAAAGACACCGATCAGTCCAATCATTTTCTTCCAACAAGTGAGGGATGAGATGCTCGAAGACAGATTGGCAATAGCAGAGTTGAAACTTGACTGGATCATTTTCACATAGCTATTTATCTTTATAAATATTTTCCAAAACTTTCTGACAGTTTCCTACTTCTAGGATTGTTGTCTCCCTGTGCTAACCAGCCTATCATGGCTCTTTTTCAAAAATCAATGCAGCTTAGGCTCAAAAATCACTATTTTCACTTTTTCTGTTTTAAATACGTAAGCGTCCCAATGATAATTTTGAATGAACATGTGCATTTGAATATGATTGATGTTTACCAGGAAAAACAGGAATAGCATTCAGGAAATGTCCCAATTATCTGGACATCATCCCATCAGAAGAAAATCCCCAAGAGAAGCGCATTTCTCAGCAAATTCCTCAAAAAGATTTTCTCTTCAAAAGAAGTCTTATCCCCCAGCAGGGTTGTTCCAGATTACTATCTTCAGAAGGTGTGATCCCCGCACCCGGACTTGGTCAGATAGTGCATCGGAGGATTATGCATCTTCCTCATTCCCATTTGAAAGGGCATCAGAACTTCCAAGCTACCTTTCATTCTCAAGAGATATTCAAAGATCCTTCAACAGAATACCAGGGTTCTCAAAGAATTTCCCCAGCCAAGGGTACTCAAACAAGACAAAAGATCATCAACGATCACGATATAGTCATATCCAGATGACTGGCGGAAATTTATTTTCCCAAATAGAAGCTCGACATCTCACATTCATACATCACATATTCATATTCATACATCATATTTATACATCATATTCATACATCATATTCATACATCATGCATATTCATACGCATATTCATACACAACATCACACGCATATTTCTCCGGGAATATCTCACATTTACATGCATCATAAACATTGCATATCACTAACTTGATTTTTCAGGTAGACGGATATCTTCAACAAAGATGTTCTCAATCACATGCAGTGTTCACCTGAATTCCATGAACGGTTCTCTCAGATATAATCAAGCCGAAGATTCATTCTGATCACTTACCAACTCAAAAACAGACATCACAGATCTAAAGTTGATACCTCAGACGGTTCCAAAACGATCTAACGTTGCAGATCTAAAGCGATACCTCAGACGGTTCCAGAACGATCTAACATTGCAGATCTAAGTTGATACCTCAGACGGTTCCAGAACGATCTAACCTCGCAGATCTAAAGCGATACCTCAGACGGTTCCAAAACGATCTAACATTGCAGATCTAAAGCGATACCTCAGACGGTTCCAGAATGATCTAGCATCAAAGATCTAAAGCGATACCTCAGACGGTTCCAGAACGATCTAACGTTGCAGATCTAAAGCGATACCTCAGACGGTTCCAGAACGATCTAACATTGCAGATCTAAAGTGATACCTCAGACGGTTCCAGAACGATCTAACCTCGCAGATCTAAAGCGATACCTCAGACGGTTCCAAAACGATCTAACATTGCAGATCTAAGTTGATACCTCAGACGGTTCCAGAACGATCTAGCATTACAGATCTAAAGCGATACCTCAGACGGTTCCAAAACGATCTAGCATTACAGATCTAAAGCGATACCTCAGACGGTTCCAAAACGATCTAGCATCACAGATCTAAAGCGATACCTCAGACGGTTCCAAAACAATCTAACATTGCAGATCTAAAGCGATACCTCAGACGGTTCCAGAACGATTTAACATTGCAGATCTAAAGCGATACCTCAGACGGTTCCACAATGATCAACTTTCAAAATCTAAAGCAGAAAAAACTTTGGACAAGTTCCGTAGCAATCCTCCTCCAAGACTTAAAGCGGTAACCTTGGACGGTTCCGAAACAGTCAACACAAAGACTTTCAAATCCTTCATCAAGATATAATCAATGGATTCATTCCGATGAACAAACCATCAACACATTTACCAGGTGGCATCTGAAAGCCCATCTCAGGTAATGTTTCAATCTGCCAACAGCATTTCACAGACGACATTCAAATGCAACTTCCAACATCTCTTCTGATCAAGGTAAGTGCAAATTTTCAGGGCATCTAAATATTCAATCATCTTCTACCTTCAGATTTCAGACAATCTCTTCAGGTTTAAGAAGATTGAATAGGGGCAACTGTTATACCCCAAAATTTGCCCACATCTTTTTTCAAGAAAACTCCAATCTGAAAATTAAGAGTCTCATATAATTATGGATTATTTCAACAAATATCCTAACATATGAAACACTTAGTTTTCAGAATTTTTCTTATACAGTAATTTGGCTTGCAGTTGAATTTATTCTTACGCAAACGCCAAATACTGTTTATTACTTCACACATGCTATTTATTTATTTACAGATAAATAGTACTGACACAATTGGTACAGAGTTAAATCTTTTTGCAGGCGCAGAATCAGGAAACTCAGACTGTACTGGTAACAAGTAGATTATTATTATCTTTTGTTTCCCACTAATTTTTGTACTATATTCCATTATTTTCAAAATCTTTTCAAATCTCTTTTTCAAAAACCAAATCTCTCTTTTCCCAACACTATCATACTCTTTCTTTCAAATCTTACTTCCACTCAAATTTTCCTTTTGTACGGAATCACATCATTCCCCAACGTCTCTATCCTTCTTTCCATTCTATAAATACCTCCCATTTTCTTCCATAAAATCTCACATCAAATTCTAACTCATCTTTCAAATTCCTACCTCATATCTATTTTCTCTTCTTCCCTGACAAGAATGGCAAAGTGGATAGCGACACTGTTTCTTACAGTCATCACCATTGCTACGGTGATCATGACTTTCTTCTGCCTGCATAGTCCTGAAGAGTGTGGACCTGCAATGGTTGCACTCCCAATCATCTACATGTTATTGTTCATAGCATGGGTTATCAATCGTCATTCTTAAAATTTGCCGTATTTCTTATTTCTTAAATGTACCGTTTATTCGTCGTACTGTTCAATATAGTATGTAATACTTGTACTGTCAGTATTAAATGTTGTACTATTTGTCATAATATTGCTTAAATACTAAGATAATATTTTGTGTGTTTTCTGCCAGTCAAATATTCCTATTTCTGTGCATTAAATGATTTTCAGGGTTATTATCGGTAATTTTGCCCGCATACCGTAAATATTAGTTATTTATTATGTCTGTGTTTTTAACAAGTCATGTAAATAACTTTCATTTTTCACATAAAACAAAAACAACAAAAAAGAAAATTAACTTTGACTGTTGATTTTTTACTCTAACTGCTACGTCAATACCTGAACAGTCAGTTGACAGCCAAACTGCTGGCAGTACAATTCTCAGTGTTTTGTACCATCAATCAAATCAATCTTTCACAATTCAAAATTCCAAGATTTTTGTTCTAGAAGTCTTCTGAATATCACGCGATTAGCAGAGACTCAACACTGCACAAAAATCAGGTACGCTTAACTGTCTCCTACATAAACAGTCCCTGACTAGGGTTTTCTTGTTTTTACAGGAGAAACAAGTTTTTGAGAGCTCAAATGGATTCCATACACATCCATATATCTCAAAGTACCATCATACAAATTTTCAAACTTCAATTCGCTCAGACGCACCGTCAGCAGCTCAAACAGTCAACAGACGACCCGTTTGACCAAAAAAGTCAACAGACAGTCAAAAATGAAATTTTTTGTCAAAGTCCATATTTTGTCAAAGGATTCATCATTTGATCATTGGATGATCATAATTCATCAAGGAAAGATCAAAAATCAACAAAACCCTAAGATTCAAAATTAGGGTTTTTGCCTGAAAAGTCAACTCAACTTTGACTGATCATAACTCTCTCATCCTTCATCCAAAAAATTCAAACCAAAGCTTATTTTGAAGGAAATTCAATTATCTTTCAAATGCCATTGATCCCATGGTCATTGGATTCACCATTTGAAAAATATGACCAAAGACATTACAGGTCATTTTCAAAGTCAACAAAAAGACACTTTTTTCAAAAGGACACACAAGGAGCTTCAAAAATCATTTTGACATGAGACCAAAGGAGTTGGTTAGAGGACTCTTTGAGGTTTCCAAAAAGTGCAAGATCTCCTTCATATGACAAAAATTGAGGGATTTACACCTTGTTGAAGTTGGCTAAATTTTGGGAAAATGCATGAAATCAACATTGCTCAAAAATGTATTTTTTCCAAATGGGGCCAAGTTTTCAGCATTCAAACATCATTTCCATGATATTATGGGCCTCCCACGACCAAGAAAAGGCCCACACCATTTTTATTCATTTTTTGCTTGATTTTATCTTATTTTAAGATTAAAATTAAAAGGAAAATGGATGGATAAATGGTAGCTTAACTTCCAAGCATGACTCACCCAAGGAATCTTCATCTTTCTGCAGAGAATTGAAGAGCAAGGCAGGTGCATTGAAGACAAGAAGACTTGGTCAATAATTCAAAGCTTTTTTAATATAAAAATGCAAGAATTCCACAAAGGCAACTAAGATGCTTCTTAGCTTCAATTCTAAGCACTCAATGCTTATATATAGACTATCATACTTCAGTAACAAAGGGAGAACGAATTCAGTAGCATTCATAAGCATATAGCACTCTTGTAACAACTTGTAATTTTCAAAGAAACTTGGAATTCGAATTTTAAGTTTCAGTCCATTTCAATACAAAATAAATATTCAAACACCTTCCTTGAACATCAATAAACGTATCCCAATCAATTGCAAGCCTTAAGCTCACTAAATCGAGCTATACAGGTCATAATTTGTTCAAATCTAAATCAACTTGTATCTGGTTATTCACACATGCTTAGCAAGATGTAGACATATAATTAAGTTTGGTTTGAGGTGTAGATCATTTCTGGAAACTTAATTGGAGTTTGAACACGTATACACGAAACTACCATTTTAGGGTTCTTCATCTCAAAATTAGGGCTTTCTGAAATAGGCAAAATTAGAGGTCCTAAGTAGTACCATTAGGTTCGTATGGATCAGACGAGTTGAATAGTACCATCGCGCCAAATTTCTTTGCACGTTTACCCCTATTCGTTATTTTGCAGGTCTGAAGCTCATCAATTACAGCGCTCTTTCATAAAAGCGCTGTAAAAGGCCCTAGCGAGAGGTTGAAGATGATGAGGTGTCCCCACCTCATTGGACAGCCAGCGCGCGTACTTTTTAAAATTTCCTCTAATTATGTGCTTTGCAGGTGTACTGATCACCACGTGCCTCAATTTCTGGACCATCTGATCTCATTTAATGAATCATCCAACGCGCCAGATCAAACAATCCTTATCATGGACCCTCAATCCAACCACACATGATCAGTATCCTTTTTATTTTCTATTTTATTTTAATTTCTTTGTTAAATTAATTAAAAATAGTTTTAAAAATCCAAAAAATACACAAAAAATATTTTTAGACTTCTAAAATAATATATTATTTTCTGAAATAAAAATATTTTATTTTCCTTCAAAATTTCAATATTTTGCATAATTAATTAGTATATTTATATATTTGCTTTTTAATTATTCTAACCAATCAAAAAATCATAAAAAAATTGTTCTTTATATAAAATATTGTTTATATATTATAAACTAATTTTGTACATATTTTGAATAATTTTATCTTTAAGTTTTAATGATTTATATAATTATTTGCATAATTATGTTTTAATTAACTTAAATCAATTTCAAATCAATTCCAAAAAATTCCAAAAAAAATTAGCTTTGTTTTAAAATTAATTGACAAATATTTTGTACATATTTTAAACTTAATTTCTAGGTTTAAATCTATTTTCATCTTTTTTCTTCATTTTAATTTAATTAATCATGCATTAATTATAATTAAAATAAATCATAAAAAATCCAAAAACATGCCTTTTATTTTCCTTGCAATTTGAATTCCTAGATAAATGTATAGGATGTCAAATTCATGTAAATAGGCTAGTTTACATTTCCTGCACAATCGATGTAATAGCGTAGATTTACTTTCCGCACTTTACATTTCCGCATTTTAATTTCCCGCATATATAAACTGCGTGTATGTCAAAGATAAAATTGAACCGTTAGATCACTAACTTCAAAGATAAAATATCTGAATCCAATCACAATCACACTTGCACCTTTTAAGGTAACCCCTTCTCATTTTTTTCAAAATCAAAGTCAAAATTCTACTGTTTTGAGTACAAAATCGAACCTTGCGTTTATATCCGGTGAAAGGATAGATTTTTAAAGGAAATAGGATAAAGACCTTACAACTCAGGGTAGACCTCCTAGTTTGCTTGCTCAAATCAAAACAAACAAATTCTCATACACTGTTGTTTTTTCAAAACAAAACTTTCAAAAAAGACAATACTTTGTATACATCCAAACACGGATTATTACAAAGTTAACGTTCTTTTAAAAACATCTTTCGAAAGATAAACAAGCATTTTGTATACATCCACACACGGATCATTACAAAATTCAATTTACAAAAGTATTTGAAACCACATATGAGCAATTTCAGAGCAATTGAAAAGTGATCGAAAAACAAGTGAGCTAAGCAAACTTAAGAGCCCATGGATAACCATGGATACAAAGGGTGCTAACACCTTCCCTTTGTATAACCTACCCCCTTACCCAGAATTTCTTAAAGGTCTTTTTTCTATTTCTTTTATAAACCTTTCCTTAATTGGATAAAATAAAAGGTCGGTGGCGACTCTGTGAATTTTCAAAAATGTGAAAGCATTAAGCGATAAAAAAGAGTCAGTTCACGTATCTCTACAGAACAGAGGTATGGCCCGGAATTAAAAAACGGAGGTCCACAGAGGTAAATCACTCCGTGGGGGTGGACTGGAGTAGTTTAGTTAACAACGAACCAGGATAAAAATAACTGTGCAAATTTATTTTTATCGTCCAAGTTTTTAGACTACACTTATTCAAACCCCCCCTTTCTAAGTGTTTTTCTATCCTTCAATTGGCATCAGAGCGCCGGTTCTAAGGTGCAAGCACTTAACCGTGTTTAGAAAAGATTCAGGAAGAGAAAAACGCTTCAGTAAAAGATGGCTGGTGAAATTCCAACAGATCCACCTGCATCTACATCTGGCTCTGCTGAGCAATACAATGGTAACAATGGTTATACTATACCACCAGTATTTGATGGTGAAAACTTTGAATACTGGAAAGATAAACTGGAAAGTTACTTTCTTGGTCTAGATGGTGAATTATGGGATCTTCTGATGGATGGTTACAAACATCCAGTGAAAGCCAGTGGCGTAAGGCTTACAAGGCAAGAAATGGATGATGATCAAAAGAAGCTTTTCAAGAATCATCATAAATGTAGGACTGTTTTGCTGAACGCTATCTCTCATGCTGAGTATGAGAAGATATCTAACAGGGAAACTGCCCATGATATATATGAGTCATTGAAAATGACCCATGAGGGAAATGCTCAAGTCAAGGAGACTAAAGCTCTTGCTCTAATCCAGAAATATGAAGCCTTCAAGATGGAGGATGATGAAGATATTGAGAAGATGTTCTCAAGATTTCAAACTCTAACTGCTGGATTGAGAGTTCTGGATAAAGGCTACACCAAGGCTGATCATGTAAAGAAGATCATCAGAAGCTTACCCAGAAGATGGGGTCCAATGGTGACTGCATTCAAGATTGCCAAGAATCTGAATGAAGTTTCGTTGGAAGAGCTTATCAGTGCCTTGAGAAGCCATGAAATAGAGCTGGATGCAAACGAGCCTCAGAAGAAAGGTAAGTCTATTGCATTAAAATCTAATGTTAAAAAATGCACTAACGCTTTTCAGGCTAGAGAAGAAGATCCTGAAGAATCAGAATCTGAAGAAGAAGATAAACTGTCCATGATCTCCAGAAGGGTAAACCAACTCTGGAAGAGCAAGCAAAGGAAGTTCAGAGGCTTCAGAAGTTCAAAGAGATTTGAACGAGGAGAATCTTCTGGTGACAGAAGATCTGACAAGAAGAAGGCTGTCTGCTATGAGTGCAATGAGCCTGGACATTACAAGAACGAGTGTCCAAAACTTCAGAAGGAGAATCCCAAGAAGAAGTTTCATAAGAGGAAAGGTCTTATGGCAACATGGGATGATTCTGAATCAGAATCAGAATTAGACTCTGAAGGAGAACAAGCCAACTTCGCGCTGATGGCTACAGAAGATGATGGATCAGAATCTACATCAGAATCAGATTCTGAAGAGGTATTTTCTGAACTATCTAGAGAAGAATTAGTTTCCAGTTTAACAGAACTTCTGGAACTCAAGGCGCATCTTAGTATCAAATACAAAAAGCTGAAAAAGCAGTTTGAATTTGAAACTAAGAAGCTGGAAGTGGAAAATTCTGAACTGAAGGAAAAAGTTTTAAATCTATCCAAAGATAGTGGATCTCCTTCTGAAACAGAAAAATCCATTCCTAGCATGAATCATATTCTGAAAGAATATGACTCGAGCTTCAAAAAGTTCTTATCTAGAAGTATTGGTAGAAGTCATCTTGCTTCTATGATATATGGTGTTTCTGGAAACAGAAGGTTTGGTTTTGGCTATGAGGGTGATACCTCACATAAATTTGAACCTATTGATGATCTGAAGATCACATACAAGCCATTGTATGATCAGTTCAAATATGGCCATGCACATGATATTAGGCTCACTTCACATGCACAGAAGTTTAACACTGTTCACACCAAGAAGCATGTGACACATCCTAAGAAATATCATGCTGAAAAACCTAAAGAATATCATGTTGTTCCTCCTGTTAAATATTTTGCTAAACCCAAGTTCAATCAGAACTTGAGGAGAACTAACAAGAAAGGACCCAAGAAATTATGGGTACCTAAGGAGAAGATAATTTCTGTTGCAGATATCC
The DNA here is from genome assembly GCF_029867415.1 of Vicia villosa. Lineage (NCBI taxonomy): Eukaryota > Viridiplantae > Streptophyta > Magnoliopsida > Fabales > Fabaceae > Vicia > Vicia villosa. Next base: position 28,873 of record NW_026706754.1, on the reverse strand, counting down.
TTGGCGGAAAAGAGGAAAAAAAGCAAAATGTCATGGTACCTGGACTCTGAGTGCTCGCGACACATGACGGGAAGAAGGTCTACATTCCAAGACCTGGTGCTTAAACCAGGTGGAGAAGTCAAGTTTGGAGGAGATCAGAAGGGCAAAATCATTGGCTCTAGAACCATAAGTCTTGGTAACTCTCCTTCCATAACTAATGTACTTCTTGTAGAAGGATTAACGCATAACTTATTGTCCATAAGTCAATTAAGTGACAATGGTTATGATATAATCATCAAAAAAAGGTCTTGCAAGGCTGTAAGTCAAAAGGATGGCTCAATCCTATTTACAGGCAAGAGAAAGAACAACATTTATAAGATTGATCTTTCTGATCTTAAGAAGCAGAAGGTGACTTGTCTTATGTCTGTTTCTGAGGAGCAATGGGTCTGGCACAGAAGATTAGGACATGCTAGTTTGAGAAAGATCTCTCGGATTAACAAACTAAATCTGGTCAGAGGACTCCCAAATCTGAAATACAAATCAGATGCTCTTTGTGAAGCATGTCAGAAGGGCAAGTTCTCCAGACCTGCATTCAAGTCTAAGAATGTTGTTTCTACCTCAAGGCCGTTAGAACTCTTGCACATTGATCTGTTTGGCCCAGTCAAAACAGCATCTGTCAGAGGGAAGAAATATGGATTAGTCATCGTTGATGATTATAGCCGCTGGACATGGGTAAAGTTCTTGAAACACAAGGATGAGTCTCATTCAGTGTTCTTTGAATTCTGCACTCAGATCCAATCTGAGAAAGAATGCAAAATCATAAAGGTCAGAAGTGATCATGGTGGCAAATTTGAGAACAGATTCTTTGAGGAGTTCTTCAAAGAAAATGGTATTGCCCATGATTTCTCTTGTCCTAGAACTCCACAGCAAAATGGAGTTGTAGAGCGAAAGAATAGGACTCTACAAGAAATGGCCAGAACCATGATCAATGAAACCAATATGGCTAAGCATTTCTGGGCAGAAGCAATAAACACTGCGTGTTATATTCAGAATAGAATCTCTATCAGACCTATTCTAAATAAGACTCCTTATGAATTGTGGAAGAACAGAAAGCCCAACATTTCATATTTCCATCCTTTTGGATGTGTATGTTTTATTCTGAATACTAAAGATCATCTTGGTAAGTTTGATTCTAAAGCACAAAAGTGTTTCCTTCTTGCATCCAACATGAAGAAGTTTAATCTTTCTGAAAGTAAAGAAGCCAAAACTCCTATGCATCCAACATGTGTCCTAGGTAAGGATGAGGTAAGTAAGAAGGTAGATCATAAGTTGTACAGAGGTATGATTGGATCTCTTCTATACCTAACTGCTTCTAGACCTGACATTCTCTTCAGTGTTTGTTTGTGTGCTAGATTCCAATCAGATCCGAGAGAATCTCATTTAACTGCAGTTAAGAGAATTCTGAGGTATCTGAAAGGTACTACTAATGTTGGTTTAGTTTACAGAAGATCCAAAGATTACAACTTAGTAGGATTCTGTGATGCTGACTATGCTGGAGATAGAATAGAAAGGAAGAGTACTTCTGGAAGTTGTCAATTTCTTGGAAGTCACCTGATCTCATGGTACAGCAAGAAGCAAGCTACTATTGCCCTCTCAACAACAGAAGCAGAATATGTTGCTGCTGCTGGTTGTAGCACACAAATGCTCTGGATGAGAAGTCAGCTAGAAGATTATCAGATATGTGAGAGTAACATTCCTATCTTCTGTGATAATACTTCTGCTATATGTTTATCAAAGAATCCTATCTTACATTCAAAAGCTAAACATATTGAGATTAAACATCATTTCATAAGGGACTATGTTCAGAAGGGTGTTATATCTTTAAACTTTGTGGATACAGACCATCAATGGGCTGATATCTTTACAAAACCCCTTGCTGAAGATAGGTTTAAGTTCATTCTGAAGAATATCAGTATGGACTTGTGCCCAGAATGAGAAGATGAGAAGATCTTTGTATGAGTATCTTCTGAAATGTGGTAAGACTAGGCAGCCATAAGAAGTTCTGATACTAATCAATTAGAATCTCTGATTCTGTTATCTCTAACGTGTCATTATCTAAGTTGATTCAGAAGCTTTTTTAAAGCAAAACAGCTGTCACCAGTCTCTCCAGAAAATGAACAAGTATTCACTATTTCTGGACAAGCATGCGTGCAGTTAAGGGGACGCCTACTTAGGTAACTGTGCTAATCACTTCTTTTGTCATAATTATCTCTCCTCACATCACGTAACATTAAATGCTATCCATCATTTCTTTTTGTTTATCATCTGAATCTTTTATGTTTTTGATGTTATGACAAAAAGGGGGAGAAAATGTGATAAATGATCTAATTAATATTACCAGTTACCGGGTAAAAAGGCCCCACATTTGCTAACAGAACTTGCAAAGTTCTATGGTTTTTGAGTGTTGACTTGCAGGAATTGAAGATCTTCTTTAAAGCTCCACATAAGAAGCAACGAGATGAGGAAAAGCAATTCTATAAGGAATCAAGCTCTTGGATTCTTGAAGCAAGCTGAGTGCTATGAAGCTTCAGAATCAGAAGCAAGAAGGAAGAATGTTCAGATATTCTGATGATAAAATATGCTCTGAAACATTATGTTTATTTGTTCTGATACATATTATGTGGCTCTGATACATATTATGTGTTCTTGACTCATTCATGCTGACTTTTGTCGTTTAGCGTTGTTTTGTAACATTTCAGGATGTAGAGATGCTCTGATGATGCTCTAGTACATTCAATAATGTTCTGATACAATCTAGCATGAAGTGATGTAAGAAGAAATTCAAGCTCTGAAGCTGTCCTGATGGAATCAAGAATCAGAAGTTGTGAATGTTCTGAAGATCAAAGAAATTCAAGTTCTGAAGCTGTCCGATGGAAGCAAGAATCAGAAGCTGTGAATGTTCTGAAGATCAAAGAAATTCAAGTTCTGAAGTTGTCCGATGGAAGCAAGAATCAGAAGTCATGAATGTTCTGAAGATCAAGCATATGTGAACGTCTCTACTGAAATACTCAGGGAAGTATTTTATTATTAAAATTCTTCTAGTATTTATTTCAGGGGGAGATTATAAATCTCAGGGGGAGACATATTCACATGCTTATGCTTTAGCTGTGTAATTGTCTTTAGCCGTCTGCTCTTTCTGATCGCAAATTCATATCATTTATATATGTTTTTGTCATCATCAAAAAGGGGGAGATTGTTAGAACAAGATTTGTTCTTATCAATATTCTTAGTTTTGATGATAACAAGGATATGAATTTTGGATGAGATAATGTGGTACTCTAATACACTGCAATTTCCCTTTCAGGAAATATATAAAGAGTATGCACAAATCAGCGCTCAGAAGCTTTGACTCAGAAGGTTCAGCATGCAACATCAGAACATGGTCTGGCAAGACATCAGAAGATGGTCAAAGCAGAATCAGAACATGGGTCTATGGAAGCATCAGAAGAACTTGAGTTCAGAAGCAGAAGCACTGAAGTTCTCATGGTATCACGCTCAGAAGCTCTTCAAGGTCAGAAGACAAGAAGATGCTCTGTACCAAGCTGTTTGACTCTGATGATATTCAAACGTTGTATACACAAACATCAGATCAGAAGCAAGTACAAGATGGCAGGCTACACTGACTGACAAAAGGAACGTTAGAAGCTATTAAAGGCAACGTCAGTAGACACAGCGTAAACAAGGCTCGAGGTAGTTGACAAAAGAGTGAAACATTAAATGCAATGCTGTACGGAATACGCAAAGCATTAAATGCTCCCAACGGTCATCTTCTCAAGTGCCTATAAATATGAAGTTCTGATGAGAAGCAAGGTTACCGATTCTGACGAATTCTGTGAATACAAACTTGCTGAAACGCTGTTCAAATCAAAGCTCACAAACTTCATCTTCATCAAACCTCACTACATTGTTGTTGTAATATATTAGTGAGATTAAGCTTAAACTTTAAGAGAAATATCACTGTTGTGATTATAGCTTTTCAGAAGCATTGTAATACTCTTAGAATTGATTACATTAATTTGTAAGTAACTAGAGTGATCAAGTGTGATCAGGATACTCTAGGAAGTCTTAGCTTGTGTCTAAGCAGTTGTAACTAGAGTGATCACGTGCTGGTCAGGATACTGTAGAAAGTCTTAGCTTGTGCCTAAGAAATTGTTCCTGGAGTGATCAGGTTGTGATCAGGATACTCTAGAAGACTTAGTCGCGGGCTAAGTGGAAAACCATTGTAATCTTTTGAGATTAGTGGATTAAATCCTCAGGTGAGGTAAATCACTCCAAGGGGGTGGACTGGAGTATTTTAGTTAACAACGAACCAGGATAAAAATAACTGTGCAATTTGTTTTTATCGTTCAAGTTTTTAGACTACACTTATTCAAACCCCCCTTTCTAAGTGTTTTTCTATCCTTCACATCCTTCTAGACATTTAATCGATCTTGTCGTGATTAAGCATAGGAGCAGTGATCACCACAGGAGTTTCAGGAGGGTTGGATTTGATTTCTCCGTCATTGATCAGATCTTGAATCTTATTCTTTTATGTCCAACAATTGTTTGTGTAATGTCCAAGACTGTTGGAATGGTATGCGCACCTTGCATTGGGTTTATAGTAGGTGTTAGAATTCGCTGGCTCGATTGCCATGAGCGTCTAGATCATATGAGTGAATTGATTGTTGTGACTCAGTTGTCGTGATTCCATTATTGTGACTCAGTTATCGTGACTTTGTTGTTGTGACTCCATTATCATGACTCAGTTGTCATGATTCCATTATCGTGACTCAGTTGTCGTGACTTTGTTGTCGTGACTCAGTTGTCGTGACTTTGTTGTCGTGACTCAGTTGTCGTGATTCCATTATCGTGACTCAATTGTCGTGATTCCATTATCGTGACTCAGTTGTCGTGATTCCATTATCGTGACTCGGTTGTCGTGACTTTGTTGTCGTGACTCAGTTGTCGTGACTTTGTTGTCATGACTCAGTTGTCGTGATTCCATTATCGTGACTCAATTGTCGTGATTCCATTATCGCGACTCAGTTGTCGTGATTCCATTATCGTGACTCGGTTGTCGTGACTTTGTTGTCGTGACTCAGTTGTCGTGATTCCATTATCGTGACTCAGTTGTCGTGATTCCATTATCGTGACTCGGTTGTCGTGACTTTGTTGTCGTGACTCAGTTGTCGTGACTTTGTTGTCATGACTCAGTTGTCGTGATTCCATTATCGTGACTCAATTGTCGTGATTCCATTATCGCGACTCAGTTGTCGTGATTCCATTATCGTGACTCGGTTGTCGTGACTTTGTTGTCGTGACTCAGTTGTCGTGACTTCATTGTCGTGGTCTTTTCTGATTTGAATGTCATGATTAAATCTCTAATGGCACGCTTCAACGGTCTACCATCCTTTACACCATAACCAGGATTGTTCGAATAATAAGCGCATCTCGCATTGTAATTGTACCCCAAGAATAGGAGTGCCTTTAATTCCTCTTGCCCCTTGTCCAAGTTAAAGATCATCTCTCGGAATTGGTTGTTCTGAGCCTGAAGATTTTTGACTGATTGCTCGAGATCCATTTGTGCTGAAATAAACAGCGAGGAGGTGAGAAACCTGTGGTGGAAACCTATGATGCAATGTTATGAATGCAGATGCAATATTTTCAAGGATCTTCGGAAATTTAGTTAGCAACGTAAAAAATGATTTGGTCGCTTCTTCGTTTGAAGAACTCTGATTTTTGGATGTTCTTCTATGGGAATCAAGCTCACCATATCCAGTGGGTCATAGCCTCTGATTCGGGAACTTCTGACTTTGAAGGTACATGGCTAGAGGAAAATAAATCCTCTTTCCCCTTAATAGGTACAACGTCTCTGAATTAGGAGACATGTGGCTAGAGGAAAATAAATCCTCTTGCCCCTTGATTAGGAATTCAGTCCTTGATAAGAGCACCTGAAATTATGCGCCCTAAATCCCTAAGATCCTTGAAAGGGTTAGTTAAATCATGTTATGCGTATGATGTCATGATGTCATGTGAATGCAATGCATCCGAAAAAACGTAGGGTAATAAGGACGAGTGAGTCCCACAAGAAAAACCTGCAAGAAAACCAAAGGGTTAGTAGTAAGCACAGACAAGTCACACAAGTGTCCTTAGGTTTAAAGGCTTGCATGAAGTTCGTAAGTAAGTACCCTCCCAACTGAAGTTAAGTTGTTTCAACCTGTCCTAGAATAGTAACCGGGTTCTATGGTGCTCATATCCCTGATCTTTCTCGCAGGCATTGTCTCAACATGGCACTCAATCGGCTAGCCAAAAGCATCCCTAGAGTCCAATCTCAATGAGTGTAGCATCGAGTATCAACCGGCTTCAGTCTGGGATCCAAAGCCAGCTATCTCGCTACTTCCTATAGGCCAAAGTCAAGTTCAACTAGGGTTCTAAGGGCGAATTAGTGCTTATGACACCACGCGGTAGCCAAATGTCTCCTCGATCATATTCAAGGGCCATCAGGACAAACCAAATCGTCGCACTAACGGTGGCCACCAGTTCAACCATAACGATACATGTCGTACAGCATCTCTGGTCTCATGCCACATACCTAAGGTACACTAGATCCGGGTGTAGGATCTTTCACACAGCAGAATACCCAAAACAGCCTTTAGAGATAAAGCAAACAAGTCAAACAAATTTAAAGTGATCCTAGCTCTAAGGTAACCCCTCTTTTATTCGAAAGCATCCCCAGCAGAGTCGCCAGTTCTGTAATACGGTGAACTGACTTTATTTGAAATGTTGCGGATAGCAAAAGTCGCCACCGACTTTTATTTTATCCAATTGAAAAGGCTAAAAGAACAGGAAAGACCTTTTTGAAAAGATTTTGAGTTCGGGGGGTAAGTTATATAAAGGGAAGGTGTAAGGCACCCTTTGTATCCATGGTTATCCATGGGCTCTTAATTGCTTAGCTCACTTTGTTTTCAAAATGTTTGAATTGTTTGAGAAGATTTTCGAAGAAGAACTTTAGCTTGTAAATAAGCGTAGTCTTTTTGAATTTGATTTGAAAAGAGTGGGAAAAGAGTTTTGAATTTAGAGCAAGCAATTAGTAGCAACTACCCTAATTTTGAAAATTCGTTCTTTTAGCTTTTCGGGCGAAAGGGTCTATCCATACCATAAGAGGGTAGGAAGTCTTTCAATTGGAGGTTAAGGGTCATCGAGATTAATCGTTCGCCATAAGACTGTCCCTTGCCATAAAGAGGCAGGTAGTCTAAGGGAAGGATATAATAGTTATTTTATCTTTTTAGGCATCATGCGAGGATACCTTAGCAATTGGGACAATCGACTCTTTATAAGGAAACCTCGAGGGAGTTTCAATAACTTTGAAGGCCACAGGTAACATTGCTTTAGGTATCCTCGGAATCGAGGGACTTGACTATTTTTAGGCAACAAAAATAAGGCAACAAGGCAACATTTAATAAGGCAACAAGGCAACCAGAGGGATTACCCTAAAGGTGTGTGGGTGCAACAATCACGTGGTTCAGTTCGAATATTTAATCTTGTAATTAGTTATCCTAATTATGTTAAAGGCTTGCACTCCCTAAGATTACTAACCACGCATTTAATATTACGGAAATTAAAGGCAGAAAATAAAGTTCCTACATTATTACAATAAACACCTGCGGGGATGGGGGAAATTAAAAGACGGAAAAAAAATAAGAAGGAATCAATAATTAGTATAAACATCCTTAAGTGCCTTGATCTTCCTTGAACCCTCGATTGTCTCTGAAAATTAAGAGGAAAATAAGGGTGAGTGTATTGACTATTCGAGGCAAACCCTATTTTGGGCAAAAGGCAAAAAGTAAAATAATATTTATATAAAATAAAATAGGGATTGGAAACTTAGCTCTGATGGTGCGTAGTCGGAGGGTCTTGGCTAACCCTGAAAAATGAAGAAGAGAAAGGTAGAAAACTTTTTGTGGCAAATACAAGGCATTGATAATAAATAAAAGAGGAATTATGTAATTAAAAATAAAAAATAAATATATAAAAAATTAGAAGACTTAGCTCTTGGTCGGGCGAAGCGCGTGGCTGAAAGATCTTTGATTAACCCTGAAAAGTCGAACACAAAGAAGAGAAATGTTAGTGCATTAACTGATTTAAACCCTAATTGATTACAAACCCTAAAAAGTTTACAAACCCTAAAGGGTTATTTAGAAAAACTTATTGTGACCCAAAAGGTTTATAAGGCTTAAAAATGCGTTAGTGGATAACACCTACCAACAAACCTAAGGCTATTAGGATTAGGATTGATAAATTCCTCGAGGTTAACAAATATTTAAAATTAATTAATTAAAGTATATATAAAAATAATAATTTTTCTTGTAAAAAAAAATAATAATTATTTTTAATGTTTATGAGAAAAATCGAGTGTCGATTAAATTAATAATTATGTGAAATTATTATAATAATAAAAACATTTAAATTAAGTAAAACAAAAGGAACTAAATAAAGGGTTAAAAACAAAAATAAAATAAAATAATAAAAATAGTTTAGAAATCTTAGCTTCGATCCAGTGTGAATGAGTCTTGAAGGTCCACCATGGAGCGCTGCTTTCTGGACTCTTGGATCTAGCTCCCTAGTGATCTTGCGGTTGAGATTTGAGGGCTCATCATGGTCAGGCGCATGGACAATGCATGGAATCTACAAGGGATTTATTAGACAAAAAATTAATGTCTCATGCCTGGCTCGAACCCAGGTCTATGAGATGAATGTCTCATGTGCTTTCCATTCCTGCTGCGTTGATTAGCTGACAATTAATCTTATCAAATAAATAAAATAATTAATATTAAGTTGAAGGAGAAAAGTCAAAGTGCTACGCGTGGGCCCCCTTGTCGTTTGACCAGCGAATGATAAGGAGAGAGAGAAACTGGCTGTGTTGACTGGCCAATGAAGGAGCGCCGCGCTTGGTCCAAGCCCCTTTTCACTATTCATTGTCTTCCACTTTAAAACCAGCCAATTTTTGGTTCGAAAAAGCTACGAGTTTGCTACGAACTTGATCACACAGTCTCGTAGCAAATCTGGAATTTGCATCCCCTGCGAAAAACGAATTAAACAACAAAAGTAATAACCCAGATTCATGTAAAACCATCCTCTGAATCCAATGGCGGTATTCGTTTAGCCTGGAAACGCTTGCAACTGCGTAAACGAAAGCATGTAGGTTTGAATGCCCTAACAATGGTGGTCGTTGTTCCCCACGTTATAAATCCATGCTAGCGACACTAACCTTCCTTAAACCATCCCAAGAACTCAAATAAAATGTTAGTTAGCATTAAAACATCTTAACATGCAGCATATAAAAATTGAAACGTGAATGAAGATGTTGGGTATGAGCTACGCGCTTCAGGAGTTTAGAAGCTTGGTTCTTGATCCCACCTTACCTTTCAATATCCCAGGAATGAATTGGGATGGCTGGAATGGACTGAAAATCACTGCAACTCGTGATCTTGAATGCCCTAGTTAGGAGAGAATTTTTCTCTTTTAAACCCTATTTTCCTTGGCTGCAAAACCTCTATTTTTCGTCCTCCTTTTGATCAGAATGAGATGGATATATATATTAGGACAAATTAGGGTAAAAAGTTTAAGGAAAGAATGGACTAATTTGTGAGAAGAATATTTGATTGGAAATTTCTTCAAATATTTCTATTTTTGTTAAAATCTTCTTCCATTCATGCCTTTCACGAAATTAGATCCATATTTGTCCCTATTAATTGATTAGAATTGATAAAAAATCAAATCTCACATTAAAACTAATTTTCCATATTTTATAATGATTTATTTGTATTTTAATGAATTAAAATTCAAATAAACAAAATAAATACTATAAAAATAGAGTAATTAGTTTAGGGATGCTCATAAAGCCCATGGACACGTTTGGCATACTTGTTTTAGGCCCAATAGTCCAAAAACACAAAATTGAGCAATTAGGTTTTTATGATTTTCTTGAAATTTGACCAACTTCTGAGCCTCATATCTCCTTCAATTTTTGCCATATAAAAATGTTCTAGGACTCTTTGGAAAGCATAAAGAGTCCTCTAAAAGCTCCTTTTGGTTTCATCTCAATTGAGTCCACCATGTTCAAGTTATGAGCTTTGAGAAAAAATAACTTTTTGCGATCTTTTAGAAGGACCTGTAATGTTTTGGCTCGTATCTCTCAAATGGTGCATTTTTAGACTTGGCGTGTGAGAGACAAAATTGTAGAGAATTCAATTTCCTTCAAATTGAGCTTTAGATGGGAAATTTCTGATGTTCCATGTGGGAGTTATGGCTGGTCAAAGTTCAGTTGACTTTTTCCTTAAAAACCCTAATTTAGAAACTCAGGTTCTTGATGATTCTGGAGCTTTTCTTGATGAATCATGATCAATACTTGATCAAATGATGAATGATACTCCATAATGAGGATGTTGACCAAAAATCAGAAGTTTTGAATGTAGTTTGTCCATAGTTTGACTTTTAGGTCAACTAGTCGATTATTGATCGTTTGAGCAGTTGACTGAGTAATCTTTTGAATCAGGGCTTGAAACTTGGCCTGAGGATACTATGAGGCATATGAGAGACCATGAAGTCCACTTGAGGTATCAGAAGTTGATTTTTCTTGGAAAGAAACAAAACCCTAGTTTTGGTCTTCATTGTTTAGGAGGAGAGTGAACAGTCAGTCAAGTCTTGAGCTTTTGAGTTTGAATAAAGATGTGGTGGGCAAATTTTGGGGTATGACACCAGGTTATCGAGGCATTTCCAAGGCATAAGCCTTCAACTTTCAACTTTACCGTTACTAGCCAACGTGGTGAGCATACCGCTCCAACTTAATAATATGCAATGTATGGGACTATTATGGATGCCATACAAGACAAAAACAACATAATTATGCATTTATCGCATCAACTCAATCAGCATTGGTCGTTCGGACCTTCAACTCAAATTAAAATGTCTATTCCTCGGACCAAAATCAACTTACTCAACGGTACCTGGCAAGTCAACATTTCTAACATAATTACAATATCACAACCCAACCAAAAAAACCTATGATTATATACGATTCAACCCGGCAATTTTCGTTTAATTCCGAGTAACTATTTATACCGCTTAAACTAGCTAACGGTACTATTTTCTAACCAATTCTACTAACCATAGACTGATATACTAGAACTGTTATTTTACTCTATTTAATATACTGTACTTCACTTTTCAAAACTCTAGTATTAATACATCCTAATTTTACTAACTATTATTATTATAATAATATTATAAGTATTAATAATAAAACTTGGAAAAATTAATGTTCAAAAGAAATTCATGATATATCAGGAATCATTTGCCTTTACATGTTACTACTAACCACACATATTCAAGTGATGATGAAACTAAGCCTATATATATATATATATATATATATATATATATATATATATATATATATATATATATATATATATATATATAGGCTTAGTTTCATCATCACTTGAATGCCCATCGGCACTGTCCAGCATAAATAAGTGCCCCACGGCACTGTTAAAACAAATATTAGTGCCCCACGGTACTGTATGTGCCACTCGGTACATCATATATATATATATATATATATATATATATATATATATATATATATATATATATATATATATATGTTTTGTTTTTCACCTGCCCAGTTCTCTCGTATCAGTAATATTCCACAGCTCGTAAATTAAATTACTAACCCACAAACTCAAAACAACATATTGTCAACACATAACAGATTGATCCACCAAATATTCTCAGAAAACTCACAGATTTTTCATACGATTGAATTTGACAGTAAATAATAATATCACCCTAAACCCCACATAGCAACCATCATAAAAATTAATTATACTAATCGAACCCCACCCCTTACCTTTGGATTGAACGGAGCTCGAAAAATTGATCGGAAAGACACAACTTCGACACTGCAAAACTCCAATTTCCAGACTGCTAGCCAAAACCCTTATTCTTCTATTGCCCTTTCTACTACGTGACTACTGTTGTGTTCTTTTGGTTTTTGTTTGATACCACTACTACTACTCCAACAAAACTTAATAAAACAATTGGGCTTCTAAATTATAAATTGGGTTTCTAACTAATACCCCCTAATTTCTATCTCATACCTCCAACTTAAATCAACCTATTTTATTTAATAACTACTAAAATAAAATAATAAATTCTAATATTATTTTATCCCGATTTTTCTACCCGCTTACCAACTAAAACCACATTCATCAAAACATTGAAAAATACTCAGTATATTAAATAAATAAAAAACTATTCAATTAAATACGGGTGTTACAACTCTCCCCCACTTAGAGCATTTTCGTCCTCGAAAATTTACCTGATTCGAACAACTCTGGGTAGGAGTCTCGCATCCTGCTCTCCAATTCCCAAGTCATGCTTTCTCCGGTAGCTCCCAACCAGACGACTTTCACCAATTCAATCTCTTTACCTCTTAGAGCTTTCATTTCTCGATCCGCAATTCGCACAGGCTTAGTCTCCACAGTAAGATTCTCTCGCACTTGCACATCATCCATCTGTACTACATGAGACGAATCTGAAACGTACTTTCGTAGTTGCGACACATGAAACACATCGTGCAATTTAGAAATATGTGGTGGCAACGCCACATGGTAAGCAAATTTTCCAACTCAGTCCAGAATCTGATAAGGACCAATAAATCAAGGAGTGAGCTTCTTAGACTTCAAAGCTCGTCCAACACCAATCACAGGCGTGACTCTTAAAAACACGTGATCACCAACTTGAAATTCCAATTCTCTCCTTCTCTTATTATGATAGCTCTTTTGTCTACTCTGAGAAGCTCTCATCTTTTCTCGAATAAACTTCACCCTTTTGGTAGTCTCTCGGACAAGTTCAGGTCCGAGTACTACATTTTCTCCTATTTCATGCCAACACAACGGAGTCCTACATCTCCAACCATACAATGCTTCAAAAGGTGCCATTCCGATACTAGAATGGTAACTATTATTATATGTGAATTCTATCAATGGAAGACAAGTATCCCACGAACCTCTCTCTTCAAGAATACATGCTCGCATCAAATCTTCCAATGATTGATTCGTCCTCTCAGTCTGACCATCTGGTTGAGGATGATACGCCGAACTCAATCTTAACTTAGAGCCCAACGCTTCTTGCAAACTCTGCCAAAAATCAGATGTGAACCTCAGATCTCTATCCGACACAATACACAATGGAACACCATGCAGCTTAACAATCACATTAGTATAAATATCTGCGAGCTTCGGCACAGGAAAACTGATGTCAATAGGTATAAAATGAGCCGACTTCGTAAGCCTATCAACAATCACCTAAATGGAATTATGTCCTCATACAGTATTAGGCAATCCCGTTATAAAATCCATCGAAATGCTATCCCACTTCCATTCAGGAATTTCTATCGGTTGCATCAACCCTGCAGGCTTCTGATGCTCAACTTTCGACTTTTGACAAGTTAAACATGCATACACAAACTGCGCTATATCACTCTTCATTCCAGGCCACTAAAACAATTTCTTCAAGTCTTGATACATTTTAGTAGCTCCCGGATGAATGCTCAGTTTACTTCTATGACCTTCTTCAAGAATTAGTCTTTTCAGCTCTACATCATCAGGAATACAAATCCGATCGCGGAATCTCAACACACCGTGCGCATTCAAATTAAAATCATTATTCTCAGACTGATCAATCCCAACCATCGAATCTACCAATTTCACATCTAACTTATGTGTTACCTTGATCTGATCCAGGAATTCATTATTAATCTTCAACATCCCTAGCATAACACGATGCGCCGTCGTTTCACAGACAAGACTCATATCTCTGAATTGTTCAATTAATTCCAATTCTCTAACCATCATTGTTGACATATGCAAGGTTTTCCGACTCAACACATCCGCCACTACATTAGCCTTACCTGGGTGATAATTCAGACCAATATCATAATCCTTCAATAGTTCTAACCATCTTCGCTGTCTCATATTCAACTCTTTCTGATCGAACAAATACTTTAAGCGCTTGTGGTCACTAAACACTTCAAAACGAGACCCATACAAATGATGTCTCCAAATTTTCAGCACAAACACCATAGCAGTGAGTTCCAAATCATGTGAAGGATAGTTCTTTTCATGTACCCTCAACTGCCTAGAAGCATTAGCAACCACCTTATTATTCTGCATGAGTACACCACCTAACCCCATCAGACAAGCATCGCAAAACACAATAAAAGGTTTTCTTGGATTAGGTAATGTCAAGACTGGAGCCGTCATCAATCTCTTCTTCAGCTCTACAAAACTTTCTTCGCATTGCGTATCCCATACAAAAGCTCTACCCTTACAAGTCAACCTGGTCAACAGAAGTGCCAACTTAGAGAAACCTTCGATAAATCGTCTGTAGTACCCGGCCAAACCCAAGAAACTTCTAATCTCGGTAGCTGACTTCGGAGATTCCCATTGCAACACATTATCTACTTTGGAAGGATCTACAGCAATGCCACTACCAGATATGACATGACCAAGAAAACTGACCTCTTTCAACCAAAATTCGCACTTGGACAATTTTGCATACAACTTTCTTTCTTTCAGCACTTGCAACACTGTCCTCAAATGATCCTCATGATCCTCTTCTGACTTAGAATATATTAAGATGTCATCTATGAACACTACGACAAACTGATCCAAGTAATCACGGAAGATACGGTTTATATACTCCATAAATACTCCCGGCACATTAGTAACACCGAAAGGCATCACAGAATATTCATAATGTCCATACCTTGTTTTGAAAGCTGTCTTCTGAATGTCTTCATCATTCACTTTAATCTGATGATAACCCGATCGAAAATCAATTTTACTAAACACGCTAGCACCCACCAATTGATCCATCAAGTCGTCAATTCTTGGGAGCGGATACTTGTTCTTAATTGTCACTTTATTTAGCTGCCTGTAATCAACACAAAGTCTCAGGCTTCCATCCTTTTTCTTTACTAACAGCACTAGAGCTCCCCACGGCGATACACTTGGTCTGACAAACTTCTTCTCGAGTAGCTCTTCTAACTGCTTCTTTAATTCTGCCAACTCCGATGCAGACATCATGTACGGTGCCAAAGATACAGGTCGGGTACAAGGTACAAGATCAATCCCGAATTCAACTTCTCTTTCCGGCGGTACATCTGGAATTTCGTCAGGGAAAACTTCAAGAAACTCACGCACTACCAGCAACTCATGAATTATAGCTTGATTCTCCATTGATAACGTTGCCATCAGTGAGAACATCTCAACTTCTTCCTTCAACAATTGTCACAACTGCTTAGGCGACACTAAACTAGCTTCTTCCTCTTCAGCGGTTGAAAACCTCACAGACTTGTTATAATAGTTAATATGAACATAGTTATACTCTAACCAGAGCATACCTAATATTACATCCAACCCACTTAACGGCAGACAACCTAAGTCAACAACAAAGTCCCTTCCGAAGATCGACAAAGGACATCTCAAACATACTAGGGAAGTAGTCACTGTTCCCTTAGCTGGAACCTCAACTACCATTTCCCCATTCATAGAAGACAACACAAGACCCAATCTTTCAACGCAATCAGCAACAATAAAATAGTGAGTAGCACCAGTATCAATAATAGTAATTAAAGGAGTACTATTTATGAAACATGTACCTCTAATAAGTCTGTCCTCAATGCCTGACAGATCACCGGCCAAAGCAAACACTTTTCCACTAGATTGTGCCTTCTTTGGTTTCTGACACTGACTCCCAATGTGTCCCTCTTCACCACAATTAAAACAGATCATCTCCTTGTGCTTGCAATCAGATATTGCATGCCTAGTCTTGCCACAACGGAAACACCTTTTAACATCATTGCAAACATTACTCTTGTGACCAGCTTGCCCACATTTGAAGCAAACAATACCAGTAGGAGCATTTCCCCCACTAGTTCTCTGACTCGGAGTAGCTCTCTGTCTACCTCTACCAGCTGGAGCATCATACGGTTTACCACGGTTCTGTTGTTGCTTGCCTCTTTTCTCTTTAACAATTTTGTAATGAGCATCATTATCCTCTTCATAAATTCTACAGCTGTCAACCAAAATAGAAAAGACACGGATCTGCTGGTACCCAATGGCTTTCTTGATCTCAGAGCGCAACCCATTCTCGAACTTGATGCACTTTAAAAATTCAGCACCAGCACCATCAAAATGCGGATAAAACTTAGCCAGCTCAACAAACTTTGCAGCATATTCAGTGACAGATATACTACCCTGTTTCAGCGAAAGGAATTCAATTTCTTTCTTACCCCGAACATCTTCAGGATAACACTTCCTCAAAAACTCCATACGGAACACAACCCAAGTGATCTCTCCACCTGCAGCCTCCAATCTCTGATGCTTTTCTAACCACCAGTCATCAGGCTCGCTTACCAGCATATGAGTTCCATACCGAACCTTCTGCGCTGGAGTGCAATCCATCACGCGAAAGATCCTCTCGATTTATTTCAACCATTCTAATGCTCCATCAAGGTCATGTTTGCCTTTGAACACTGGCGGATTCTCTCTCTGGAAGGTAGCCAAACTTCGGGATCCAGCGTTTCCACCAACATTCGGGTAATTCTCCATAGCATGAGCCATAGCCTCCAAAGCAGCAGCAATCGCAGCATCGTTCCTTCCAGCCATTTCAACTAACCACTACAACATAAACAACAGTCAGATAAAAAATGATTAACAATACTTGATTGTCAACGACAAAACAACATGGCCGGACGGACCGACCTGCTCTAATTCCCCTAATGTAACACCCCAAATCTACCCCAACGTTTCTTATATAAAATTCAGAGTGCAAAAAAATTTAACTTAAAACTTGAGGCATTACATTCACAACATAAAATCGACATAACTGCAACAGATACAAACCACGAAGTAGAGTAAAGAAAACTCCCACAAATGCTTAGTCTTTAATAGATCAACTCAATTGAATAACCGCAGCGGAAAAAAAATCAACATAAACTTCAAGTATTTCGTAGCATCTTTAGAAAAATAATAATCAAAACTCAACAACAGCTTCCGAAAGAATTAACTATTAGTTCAACAAAAATAACATAAAAAAATAACAAGCGTTCGTTTTTCCCCGAGTGCTACGTATCAGAGCAATGACACCATAAGTTACTAAAATCTTCTACTCCTCGTTACCTGCACGTTGCCAATATAAAGCCAACGACGAAAACAAGAAAAGGGTGAGATATCGATAATTATAAACAAATGTATGATAATTGATATATTAGGCATAGAATCATACAATAATCACTACAATTCCAAAACAACAAAAACAAAAGCAATTCATTAACCAAGCAACATAAGAACAACTATTAACATGCAAACAACATGAGACTCAACTAATGCAGATGCATGTGGATCAATCGGAGTAAAGCTCCCAACTTAAATCATGCTAGGTTATCGAGGCATTTCCAAGGCATAAGCCTTCAACTTTCAACTTTACCGTTACCGGCCAACATGGTGAGCATACCGCTCCAACTTAATAATATGCAATGTATGGGACTATTATGGATGCCATACAAGACAACAACAACATAATTATGCATTTATCGCATCAACTCAATCACCATTGGTCGTTCGCACCTTCAACTCAAATTAAAATGTCCATTCCTCGGACCAAAATCAACTTACTCAACGGTACCTGGCAAGTCAACATTTCTAACATAATTACAACATCACAACACAATCAAAAATACCTACGATTATATATGATTCAACCCGACAATTTTCGTATAATTCCGAGTAACTATTTATACCGCTTAAACTAGCTAACGGTACTGTTTTCTAACAAATTCTGCTAAACATAGACTGATATACTAGTACTATTATTTTACTCTATTTAATGTATTGTACTTCACTTTTCAAAACTCTAGTATTAATACATCCTAATTTTACTAACTATTATTATTATAATAATATTATAAGTATTAATTATAAAACTTGGAAAAATTAATGTTCAAAAGAAATTCATGTTATATCAGGAATTATTTGCATTTACATGTTACTAATAACCACACATATTCAAGCGATGATGAAACTAAGCCTATATATATATATATATATATATATATATATATATATATATATATATATATATATATATATATATATATATATATATATATATATTGTGAAAAACGATACCAATAACAAAGTATAAAAGGAATTAGGGAAGATAAGAAGAATACAAGGAATTGATTATAACTGCTATTCTTTTACTTTCTCATAAAACAAGATTACAAGTTTACAAGAATAGCAAATAACCTCTCCACCCTAAATTAGGATTTGCATCTTAGCAATGATGAGAGACTAGTATGCTATTTATAATAAAACTTAACATACTAACTAATGGGCTTTTTCAGCAAGGCCCATTACACAAGCCAACTTAATAAACAAGCTAACTTAACAAATTAGGGTTTAAACACTAAAACCTAATTTAACATGCTAACAACCCTAGCATCTTTGACATCTGCATGCTAGACCCATCTTCGACTACATCATGCACACTTCGACACCAGCATGTGAACAACCTTCGACTTTATGCTTAACTCTGTCGAACTGTCGAACCAAGAAGCTACTCTTCGACCATACTAGAGTTCGATCCAATATCTCACAAATCTCCACCTTGGATCTAACTCTACTACATCAAGGGAACAAACTAGCTTTATTCATGCAGCTTTATCAATTGCATGCAGTGGAAAAACTTGCAACTCGGCAATGTCTTGGTGATCATATCAGCAGCATTGTCTTCATTCGAAACCTTCAGCACTTGGACTTCTCCATGCTCGATTACTCCTCTGATGAAATGCAGCCTCACATCAATGTGCTTAGTTCGCTCATGATAGGCTGAATTCTTCGAAAGGTGTATTGCACTCTGACTATCACATTTAACAGTGATACCTCGACCTTGAAGTTTCAGCTCCTTCGCAAAACCTTCAAGCCACAATGCTTCTTTCACAGCTTCAGTTAGGGCAATATACTCCGCTTCAGTGGTTGATAGAGCAACAACCTTCTGAAGTGTTGCTTTCCAACTAATTGCAGTGCCAAACATAGTGAAAACATATCCAGAAATAGATTTTATGGAATCCATACAACCTGCATAATCAGAGTCGACATATCCTTCTATTACTGCTTTACTATCTTCGCCCAAGGCTCCACCATAAATTAGGACTCTGTTCAGAGACCCATTTATGTACCTTAAAATCCACTTCAATGCTTGCCAGTGAGCCTTTCCAGGATTCGCCATGTACCTGCTTACAAGACTTACTGCATATGCTATGTCGGGTCTAGTACAGACCATAGCATACATCAAAGAACCAACTATATTATCATACGGAATGCTATTCATATAGGCTTTTTCAACATCAGTACTGGGACACTGATCAATACTCAGCTTGAATTGAGGGTTTGTTGGAGTCACAACTAGCTTCGAATTCGACATACCAAACTTTTCGAGAATCTTTCATAGATATGCCTCTTGAGATAAGCATAACTTCGACTTCTTTCTATCTCTTTGAATGTCAATTCCAAGAATCCTGGAAGCAGCTCCCTGATCCTTCATATCGAACTCCTTATCGAGTTCAACCTTCACCCTCGTCACATCTTCAACATTGTTGCTTGCTATGAGAATATTATCCATATAAAGCAACAAAATAACAAATGAATTAACAGGTCGAAATATGAAGTAAACGCAGTGGTCGAACTGACTTCTAATGAAACTTATGCGTGCCATGAACTTGTCGAATCTCCTATTCCACTGTCGAGGAGATTGTTTTAACCCATACAAAGATCTCTTTAACTTGCACACACAATATTCCTTCCCCTTTTCGACATACCCTTCAGGTTGCCTCATCAGGATCGTTTCATCTAGATCACCATACAAGAACGCAGTCTTCACATCCATCTGTTCCAGTTCAAGATTGAACTGTGCCACCATGGCAAGCAACATTCGAATGGACCTATGCTTCACAACAGGAGAAAACACATCATTAAAGTCGACACCTTCTTTCTGAGTGAAACCCCTTGCAACTAACCTTGCCTTGTATCTTTTCGACGTCACTCCTTCAATTCCTTCCTTAACTTTGAAAATCCATTTACAGCTGACTAACCTTGCCCCAGCAGGTTTCTTGATCAGTTCCCAAGTGTGATTATCATGAAGAGATTTTATCTCATCATCCATGGCCTTCAGCCATTCAGTCTTATTTCGACTCCTCATAACTTCCTTGTAGTCTCTAGGTTCTTCATCTAGAACTTCACTTGCAGAGATTAAGGCATAAGCTATAAGATCTGCATACCCAAGTCTCTAAGGTGCCTTGATGACTCTTCTCGGCCTATCTCTCGACAATAGGTAGTCATCGTCAGTTTCTTCAACTTCCTCAGAATCTTCTGCTTCTTCGAATTCATCAGGGATATGCAATTCAGCATCAACATGCTCCACCTCAATAGGAATCTCTACCTGTTCCAGCTCTTCTTCAGATGTTTCTGTACTTCGACTAACATCATCAATTTTCTTAAAAGCCATTTCAGCTTCATTGAAAACTACATCTCGACTAGTGATACACCTCTTGTGACCTGACTCTAGGCAACATAGCCTATAAGCTTTGACTCCTTCAGGGTATCCCATGAACATGCATTTCAGAGCTCTAGGTTCGACCTTGTCTTGTCTAATGTGAGCATAGGCTACGCAGCCAAATACTCTCAGTTTGTCCAGATCTGGTGGATGTCCCGAACAAACTTCTTCAGGTGTCTTCATATCTAACACTGTCGAAGGACATCTGTTTATCAGATATGTTGCTGTCAAAACAGCCTCAGCCCAGAACACCTTCTTTAGTCCAGCACTAGTCAACATGCATCTGACTCTCTCCAAAATAGTTCGATTAAACCTTTCAGCCAAACCATTTTAATGTGGAGTACCTACAGTAGTTCTGTGCCTTGCAATACCAGAGGCAGCACAAAAACTGTCGAATGCCTCATTGAAAAATTCAAGGCCATTGTCGGTTCTCAACCTCTTGACCTTTCTGCCAGTCTGATTTTCAACCAGAGTCTTCCAACATTTGAAATTCTCAAAAGTTTCATCCTTAGTCTTCTGGATAAATACCCATAATTTTCTGGAATAATCATCTACTATGGATTGAAAATACTTTGCTCCTGAATGTGATGGACACCTTGCAGGCCCCCAAAGATCATCATGGATGTAATTAAGGGATCCATGTGTTCTTTGTTTGCCTTTGTTGAACTTCACTTTGCAAGATTTTCCAAGTACACAGGGTTCACAAAACTTCAGCTTTTCGACTTTGTCTCCACCAAGCAGATTTTGTTTCCCTAATTCGACCAGACCCCTTTCACTGACATGGCCCAATCTCATGTGCCAGATTTCTGTCTTCGACAAAGGTTTCGTGGATGCAACATTTGTCGAACCACTTACAACTTCAGCCTCAAGGGTATACAAGCCTTGTTTCTTCACGCCTCTCAAGACTTCCTTCGAACCCTTCATGACTCTTAGGATACTTTTCTCTCCTTGGAAAACATATCCTTTCTTGTCGAATTCACCAAGAGAAAGTAGATTTATCTTCAAATCAGGAACATACATGACTTCAGTCAACAACTTTATTGACTCGTCATAGAGCTTGAATCTCACAGATCCAACACCTGCAATTTTGCAAGCCTTGTTGTTTCCCAGCAATACTGATCCACCATCTTGATCATATAATTCCTCGAACAAGTCTTTGTTTGGAGTCATGTGCCAAGTGCAACCTGAATCCATAATCCACTCTCTTCTTGAGTCACTGCTTGAAACCACAAGAACATCAGATGATTCGAAATCATCTTGAACAATGGTTGCATTGCCATTATCCTTACCTCCATGATCTTTCAAGCGTTCAGGGCACACCTTTCTTGTGTGACCCTCCTTCTTACAATGATAGCATCGAATGCCAGATGCTTCGCCACTGTAAGACTTCGAATGGCTTTTGCCCTTCTTCTTGTCAAACTTACCATCCTTTCGTAAGAGTTTTCCTTTAATGGCCAAACCTTCGCCAACAGTCGAAGGTTTATGCTCCTTTCGTTCGTTCAAGTCCTTAGAATACAGGGCTGATTGAACTTCTTCAAAGGTCAGAGACTCCCTTCCATACAGGAGAGTTTCTTTGAAGTGAGCATGTGATCGAGGCAAAGAACACAATAGTAACAGCGCTTGATCTTCATCATCGATCTTCACATCAATATTTTCAAGATCAAGAATCAGCTTGTTGAACATATCCAACTGCTCAGCCAACACTTTGTCTTCAATCATCTTGAACAAATACAAAGCTTGCTTCAGGTAGAGTCAATTTACCAGCGATTTGGTCATATACAAACTTTCAAGTTTCACCCATAACCCTGATGCCGTCTGTAACACCCCAAATCTACCCAACGTTATATTTAAATCAGAATGCGGAAATTTCAAACATTAAACATGAGGCATTACATTCTCAACTTATTCCAACAAACAACCAACCTATATTTGCTTTTATTATGATACATAGCATTCGGTGTTCACAACTTATAAATCATATACAACTTTATCCAACTAAAATCAAAACTTCAATTTATAATTATTCAAGAATTATTGTAATAACAACAATTAGAAACAATTTCAACAACAAATAATAACAACTATTCATCGTCTTATAATAACAACAACATGACCGACATAAACAATCATAATCCCATCCCGAGTGCTACGTATCAGAGCAAGACACCAATCGACTAACAGCAACTAAAGACTTCATAAAGTTACTTCGCTTCCACAGCTATTCTTGAGTACCTGCTCAATTACCCATAATAGGTAACATCATTACAGAAGGGGTGATATATCATACAATATAAACAAGTGTATGATAAACAGTATATTAGATTAGGATTATACAAATTCTACCACTTTACATAGCAATTATACAACAACGAGTAAGCGACTTAAATCAATACAACTTACTAGCAACAACAACTTAGTAACAACAACTTAATAACAACAACTTAGTAACAACAACTGAATAACAACAACTTAATAACAACAACTTAGTAACAACAACTTAATAACAACAACTTAATAACAACAACTTAATAACAACAACTTAGTAACAACGACTTGATCACAACAACAACTTAACAGTAATGACAACTTAACAGCAATAACAACTTAATGGTAATCATAACTTATAACCAACAATAACTTAATCACAAAAGCAACTTATAACCACATCAACTTATATCAAACGACAATTTATCAAATAGCAACAACAACAAAAACACGATAACAAATTAAACATCGACAACAACAACAACGGTAACAACTTAAACATCAACAACAACAACAACAACGGTAACAACTTAAACATCAATAACAGCTCAAACATACAAATCGAATGTGACACAACTATGCAAATGCATGTGGTACCATTTGGAGTAAAACTCCCAACATAAACATATGCCAGGTTATCGAGGCATTTCAACAACGTAAACAGGATGCCATCAAGGCCAACGTAATCAGGTGCCATCTAGGCCAACGTAAACAATGCAAATGTATGCATGCGACAACAACCACAACGTCATAACAACAACAACGAAACAACAACAACAATGACAACAACAACGTAAACAACAACTTGAACATGCAACAGATGCATCAACTTAATCCAACATTGGTCATACGACCTACAACTTAAACATGCCCACAAGTCGGGACAATAACAACGCTGAACAACATAATCAATTTTCAACTTATTCAACATTGGCCATAGGCCTACAACATCATCAACGTAATCAACGACAATTCAACAGCGACGTATAACAACAACATTTCAACATAGTAATAACAACTTGTTCAACAACGACAACATATTCCCAACAACTTACTAACAACATATTCAACTATATCATGTTCAATAATAACATACTAGAAACAACATAACAACAACAACTCGACACAACGCTTACTCATACCGACTATTATTATAAGTCTTATTTATACTACTTAATAGCAACATATACTACATTCTACTCAACAACTTATACTTAATTGTCCACCAACTTACATCATCGGTCCTTATACTACTACCAAATTATTCCTACCAAGGTTGTAACAACTCTGCAGCTATCAACTTAATATTCGCTATCAACATCTACCACTAAGGCACCAACAACTTAATTATTATTATTTGTTAATTACAACAACTCCGTTACTTGAATTACCGCTACATAAGCCATCATTATTGCTACAGTTACTTTTATCGCATTATAATTAGGCTACCGATTCAGCCTACTACTTTATACTTCTGCCATTGCTCCTTCGTGTTATTTTCCACTTTCTGCAACTTATACCACATGCCAACTATTTCTAATAATAAGCATTACTACCAATTCATTTGATTGAATTTCTACAACTTAATTCAAGAACACAACATTTATAACAGCAACATAACAATTTTCCACCACTAAAACACAATACAACAGCAACCTACAAATCATCCCCAAATCAACACGGAGCAACCAATTATGAATAACAACCAAGGACTCAGAATCAACCACATAATCAAACACCGACACTGAGGCAAATTCATAAACCCCATCCCACATACGTGTTCATCATAACCCCGGTTATAGAGTAAGAACCCCACCCTTACCTTTGGATTGGAGATTCCTCTACTCTCCCGGTTGCCATAGCTTATGCCGCCGCTTCCAACTTTTCTCCGAAAATCTTTTCTAACAACGTGCAGAGACGCACCAAAAACCTGTTCGGAAATCGTTTTGTCAGACGGACTTAAAATCATCAAAACGAAAATCGCTCCGGTGAGAAGTTACCTCTACGAGTCTGGAACGCTGTGTCCAAGAACCGCGACGATCCAACGGTTGGATCGGGAGAAACGTTTGTTTTGCTAAGGTGTCTCACCACAGAAACTTGCTGCGAAAATTGGACTTCCCCTGGCTTTTCTCTTCCGCCATTGCTCTCTTCTTCACCTCTCCTCCAAACCCTTATTTTCTTCGTACAGTACAACAAAAACCTATTTCTTTTCTTTTTCTTTATTTTCCAAATAATCCAAATAACTCCTATAACTCTTATTGGGCCAATCATTCACACTTCCTCATTGCTATTTACCACACACTAATCCAACCCAATTCACTTAAATCAATTAGTCCAATAAATAAATCATATTGTTCTTACTATTATCCTCCAATTAAACCGACTAAATAAATCCGACTTAAACTTAATATCTTCGATCAGCATAACAATCCAATTTCAGCTAAATCCAATAAATAATTCCTTCCATAATTTAATTAACTAATTAATTAAGTTCGGGGCGTTACACCGTCGTCTCCTTTGATACCTGCCGGAGAACCTTATCACCAAGGCTCAACAAAATTGTGCTGTGTGCTTTCTCGATCATATTTGTCTTCTCCGCTGCCGTCAATTTTGCATTCATGGCTGCCTCTCCCTTCAACGCTTCCAAGCAACCCTGCTGAACCAGTAGGGCTTTCATCTTCAAGCGCCACAGACCAATATCATTCACTCCGGTGAACTTTTCAATCTCATACTTTGTTGAAGGCATCTTCTCCACGCTCACCGCACCAATTTGTTGTGAAAAACGATACCAATAACAAAGTATAAAAGGAATTAGGGAAGATAAGAAGAACTCAAGGAATTGGTTATAACTGCTATTCTTTTACTTTCTCTTAAAACAAGATTACAAGTTTACAAGAATAACAAATAACCTCTCCACCCTAAATTAGGATTTGCAGCTTAGCAATGATGAGAGACTAGTATGCTATTTATAATAAAACCTAACATACTAACTAATGGGCTTTTTCAGCAAGGCCCATTACACAAGCCAACTTAATAAACAAGCTAACTTAAACAATTAGGGTTTAAACACTAAAACCTAATTTAACATGCTAACAACCCTAGCATCTTCGACATCTGCATGCTAGACCCATCTTCGACTACATCATGCACACTTCGACACCAGCATGTGAACAACCTTCGACTTCATGCTGAACTCTGTCGAACTATCGAACCAAGAAGCTACCCTTCGACCATACTAGAGTTCGATCCAATATCTCACAATATATATATATATATATAATTAATTTACCAAAATTTAGACATGATGTCCATTCATCACAGAATGCCCATCGGCACTGTCCAGCATAAATAAGTGCCCCACGGCACTTTTAAAACAAATATTAGTGCCCCACGGTACTGTATGTGCCACTCGGTACATCATATATATATATATATATATATATAAATATATGTTTTGTTTTTCATCTGCCCAGTTCTCTCGTATCAGTAATATTCCACAGCTCGTAAATCAAATTACTAACCCACAAACTCAAAACAACATATTGTCAACACATAACAGATTGATCCACCAAGTATTCTCAAAAAACTCACAGATTTTTCATACGATTGAATTTGACAGTAAATAATAATATAACCTAAACCCCACATAGCAACCATCATAAAAATTAATTATACTAATCGAACCCCACCCATTACCTTTGGATTGAACGGAGCTCGAAAAATCGATCGGAAAGACACAACTTCGACACTGCAAAACTCCAATTTCTAGACTGCTAGCCAAAACCCTTATTCTTCTATTGCCCTTTCTACTACGTGACTACTGTTGTGTTCTTTTGATTTTTGTTTGATACCACTACTACTACTCCAACAAAACTTGATAAAACAATTGGGCTTCTAAATTATAAATTGGGTTTCTAACTAATACCCCCTAATTTCTATCTCATACCTCCAACTTAAATCAACCTATTTTATTTAATAACTACTAAAATAAAATAATAAATTCTAATATTATTTCATCCCGATTTTTCTTCCCGTTTACCAACTAAAACCACATTCATCAAAACATTGAAAAATACTCAATATATTAAATAAATAAAAAAAACTATTCTATTAAATACGGGTGTTGCAACTCTATGGACCTCATAATTAATTAAACATAAATAATAATATGTCCTGTAATTAATTTAGCGGTGTCTAAAATTGAACCGACCTAAAAATCCTAAGCAAACTAAACTAAATTGAAATTGCAAAAACTGCATTTGGCTTAGATGTATTTGACTCATATTCTAATAGAACTGTACGATCAATTTGATTTGTGGTTTGTATTTTGCAAAACCAAACTAAAACAAATCAAACCACAATATGTTTCAAAATCTTACTAATCATCATATATTTCTTTAATTCTTTAGACTAATCAACAAGTACTATGTGTATATTTATCATCTTCTTTCTATGATATTTATTTTAATTTACATATCAACAAAAATATAAAATATTATTCATTTATTAATACTATTTTGACAAATATATATTTTATAGTATTCTTTGTATGATATACAGGTAAGCACACAATTTCATGAATATCGTTCTTTAAATCTAAGATAAAATTGTCAGACCCAATTTTATGCATTAAATTATAAATTTATTGTGATAATTATAAACTTATTTCGTAATAATATATGAATGAATAAAGATAAAATTATGTTTCCCTCTATGTATGTATGTATGACTTAATATAAAAAATCGAATCAACCGAATCAATTCAAATCGTATAGATTTGATTTGGCTTGATTTTATTTCATTTTTCAATGTCACCGAACCAAATTAAACCACTCACTTTTTTATTTGTGATTCGGATGATGACTTTTAACGTTAAAATTGACTAAATCGCACATCGAACACCCATAAATTCACTAGTTTAAGAATGACATTTGACTTGCCCAATAAATTTATAAAAAGAGTAACATGATAATTTTAAAATGATACAAAAAAATATTTAAATTAATTTGTATAAGTTGTTTAATTAAGCTAATCGACTTGAGAAATATTGTAAAATAAATCTTTCCCTCTTTTATTTTGGTGGAAATGAACTTTTCCTCTCCTTATTGAAAACGAGAGGAGCATATCACCGATACTCCGCCGTCGACGACCATTCGCTCCGCCGCCGACGACCTTCCCTCTGCCGCCGTATCTCCCTTATAAACCGCTAGGGTACGCTATTTCTCACTTCACTGCAGTCATTCACGTTCGTTCAGTTCTCCAACTTCACTTTGCTGCCGCTGGCGTCTCCATCGTGTCTGGCATCTCCATTATAAAAAATCAAGGTAAGGATTTCAGTTCTTCAATTCCGAAATTGGGAAAAAAATATGACTCTTTTCATGTATCTTTTACCTACTCTCTTCAAATGCCGAACCACTAGCAATAGTGGAACCGTTATCGCTTCAAACTATAGCTACCTTCATACTAGTTTTAAACTTTATCAGGTTGGAATTGAATTTGATCCATGCTTTTCTTGTAAGTGCCAATTTATGTGGTTTATTATTATATATACATTCAATTGAAGTTGGTTAAACTAGATTAAATAAATTTGTTTCTTATTAATCTCTGAAATGAATTGTATTAGAAATCAATTGAATGTTATGTGCTGTTCAGGTGTGGTGGTGTCGGAGAAATCTATCGGCTTCTTCTGTTCTGTATGGTCTGCAGTGTTTTTGAGGTTCTGCTGTAATGTTTAGCCTCGATATTCTATCTTCCTTTGGCCAATCTCAGGATCAACACTCTGTTGTTTGAATGGGTTGGCGCCGTTCTGTTGGTGTCATCCTATGTAACTATCAGACAGAGGTTTTTCTTTTATTTTCTGCTGCTGCGTGTCTGCTATATCTTCCTATGAGACAGTTCAGTTCTACTC
>NW_026706753.1:0-73243 GCF_029867415.1 Vicia villosa | reverse complement strand
ACTAAAGCGATGTATGATATGCAATTAAGTTAATATTTTTCAAGGAAACACCATAATTACGTTATGAAACATCAAACTTTATTAATTAAGCGAAAAACGCCGTTTTTACACACTTTGAAAATGGAAATACAGAGAAACTGAGAGAAAGGACTCTAATACTTTGACGAAGAGCCGACTTCACGTTCTAACATCTTCTTCTGTTTCTTGAGCTGAGCGTTTTCTGACGTGAGCTGATCGATGATCCAGGAAGCAGGAGGGATATGATGAGAAAGTGACATTTGTGTCACTTGTCGATCGAGTATTTCAAGTAACTCATCCTTCCTTCTTAGGATGTTCTGAATTTCAACATCTTCCGTGTTGACAATTCGATACTTGTTCCTCCAAGCATTCCTTTCTTGGCATACCTTGTTTAATGCCGCTTGCAATTTTTCAACATCGGTGGAGAAAAGGTAAATTGGTTCCCTTAGGGGAATAGGTTCTTGATGTTGACATGGCATCCTGAGCTTGAATGCTCTGACGCGTACCCATTGAAGGTAAGGATCCAGGGAGATGCAAAGATGTTTTCCTAACAATCTTCTCCCTTTGCTGTGAACAAGACGCCAGGCTTGGACAATTTCCTTCTTCAGCATGTTGCCATGATCGTCGATGTTCTTGAAGAACAGACCCTCCAATTGGATGTTACTTGGTATATTTTTCATAGGATAGCCGTATTGACGACGGGCTAAAGCTGGATTGTAACTGATTCCTCCCTTAGTTCCAATAAGGGGTATGTTGGGGAAACTTCCGCAACTGAAGATGATCTTGGTTTCGTCGTTGTCAGGACTACACCAATCAATGTCTGTATGAGTGAGAGACATGATTTTCTGTGACCAGTAAAGGCCATCCCTCATGTTCCAGAAAGTGCTAGACTTCGGCAGGTGCGAAACGAACCATTCGTATAACAACGGTACACAGCATGTGATTAATCCTCCTCGCTGCAGGTTTCTTGAATGCACAGAGTGATAAGCATCCGCAAGCAAGGTTGGAACTGGATTTCCAATTAAGAAGATCTTAATTGCGTTGATGTCAACGAAATCGTTAATGTTAGGAAACAAAAACAATCCGTAGATAAGTAAAGCCAAGACTTCCTCAAAAGCGCTCATATCTTGGATGCTGACGAAGTACCGAGCTTGATCAAACAGGAATTTGGAGGGCAATCCTTGAATTCCTCCTCTACTCACCATATGAGTTCTGATGTCGACTACGTTCAAAGGAGTAGTTGCAGCAATGATAACGTCGTCAGGATTCTTTTCCAAACCGGAGTACGGATCTTGCGCGTACACGGGTATTCCAATCAGACGAGAGTACTCCTCTAACGTAGGCATGAGCTGATAATCTGGAAAGGTGAAGCAGTGATACGTTGGATCGTAAAACTGCACCAAGGTGGGAAGGATCCCATCCACAATGTTGGTATTGAGCAAAGGCAGAAGTTTTCCATACTTCTCCTTGAAAGCCTGGGGGTTGACCACCAGTTTTCCGAGCTTTCCCAGTTCCTCGACCTGGGGAATCTTGAAGGTGTATTTCCTGGCTCTCTTTCTTCCGTAATCCATAATATAGATCCTTAAGTCCTTTCTCCGTTTCTCTCTTTCTCTCTGAAGTTCAAAACGTTCGTTATTTAGTTTCCTTGAAAAACGACTCGAAAAAGACTCTTTTTGTTTTTAGTTGTTTATTAATGAATGATGCATGAATGCATGAATGCACACACAAGAGTTTTAAACAAACATGGCGTTGAAGGGTATAGTGGTCATGGAGTCAAAACGCAATCCCCGCCCCAATGGTAAACTAAGGTTAAGGATTTTTGTACCTGTAGAACGGGTTCTAGGGGTCTCAGAGTTTTTGCTCAACCTTAAAGATACGTTGATTGGTATCTATAAGAGAGTTTTCTCTGAGTGTAGTATCTGCGTGACAATTACTTCCGTAATCACCGCTCTACGTCCTAAAAAAGGCTTTAAGTGGGGTTAATGTGTTTCTAGGTCCTCCTGGTACAAATCAGTCTCGGAATGCAGTGGCGCAGTTAATCACAACCAGCCAGGCAAATCCCAAGAGTAGACTTGGAAACCAAGATTAGAGGGCCTTCACCGGGAAGACATCCTCCATCCTATCTTATGTTGCACTCAAATCCGGGTATAGGATTTCTCACCACAAGGGGGAATCAAGCCCTTTCCCGATACAGAATAAACAAAATAAACAAATATATATGCAACAAACACATGATATGACACAGAGGTTAGGCAGGACCTCTCTTGTTTGAGGGGGAATTTGGCATCCCTAATTCCTCATTGGGGCTGGACCAGCAACAGGTCAACCATTGGTTTGGATGAAAAACCAAGGTTTTTAACACTTATATCCCCAGCAGAGTCGCCATTTTTCTGTGGTGTCGTTTTCTTTTACCTCCCCGTTTCACTTGGGAGGACGGCACGCTAGACCCTTCACGCGAAATTTGGAAGGAGAATGCGCCCGTGGTGGGATGAATTTTATTTCAGTTCTTCCTACGATATCACACGAACTTTCTTATTTGTCCTACGAGTAGGAAAGGGGAAAAAAGATCTCAACTAAACCCTAGGAGTTTGCTAAGTGTGGGGATTTACACCTAGACTAGAAATTCTGGAGTCCGGGAGGTCGGTTATACATAGGGAAGTGTTTAAACACCCTACATATCTGTAGTACTCTACAGGAACCTTCTCTGTGTCATTGTGATTGTGTTTGCTGCTAATGATTGGGAAAGTTTCTCCTTTGTGTTAGGAGAGAGAATTGAATTGATTTGAAAAGACAGACAGACAGACTGACTGACTATTTTTGGTATTTTATTAGCTCGCTGAGATTCCTTGTGAACCTCATGCCTACATATCCCTAGTGGAAGTCAGAGCTTAATGTAGTTCGGGGAACTAACTAGGGAAATTAATTGTTTTTTTTGTGCCTTGCTTGAAGCTCAAGGTTGAAGCTTGGAATTAAATCTCTGTTTACAGTAAAGAGACATGAAATTATCTCTACAGAGAGGTATTTGTACTATTCTACCACAAACATTTAAAGGAGTGACAGAATAACTGGATTCATTTCATTCAAGAGGGGGACCTTACTTGTGTGTGCAAGTATGCCAGTCAGATGCCTCTTAAATGAAAGAAAGTTGCTCGTCCAAATTAGGGAAAGTGTACAAGTCTGGGGATGTGCCAGAGCATGTCTTTCAGAGTCCTAAATGGGAGACTTTGATTGAAATTGAAATTGAAATGTTTGTTTGTTTGAATGTGGTAGAGTAGTAAAAATATCTCTTTATAGAGATAAGCTATGTCTATCTACTGTATAAAAGATTTGAATTTAGCTGGCTTGTATGAGGCCCAAGCTTGAGGCTTTTTGATTGATTAATTAATTATTATTGAGGATTAATTACAGGGTATTTTAGTGTTCTGTACAAAGCCCAGAATTGAGGCTGACTCTACTTAGGGAGACTCTATTTGTGTGCCTTGTACAAAGCCCAAGGTTGTGGCTGACTGTTGAGGATAATTTGAATAAATGACTCTATTTTATGTGCCTTGTACCAAGCCCAAGGTTGTGGCTGACTCTAGCTAGGGAAAACATTATTTTCTGCCTTGTACAAAGCCCAAGGTTGTGGCGGACTCTTAAATGAATTAAGTATGGATGACTATATGGGGAAAGATCCTAAGTGTTAGGAATCTTTGACACATGAAAGATATGGTTTATCTGCCTTGTACAAAGCCCAAGGTTGTGGCTACTGAGTGATGAAGGACTTACTGGGGAGACTCTATTATCTGCCTTGTACAATGCCCAAGGTTGAGGCTGACTCTTGACAGGGGAGTTTTATTGTTTGGGTGCCTTGTATGAAGCCCAAGGTTGAGGCTAACTGTTTTTGTTGGTTTTGACTCTACTGAGGAGGTTTTATTTATTAAAAGACTGTTTTTCTTTGGAAGCTAACCCTTTCCAGGGATTTTGACTCAGCTGGTGAATTTGTCTGTTAAAAGACTGACTTTATCATGTTTTTTGGAGGCTGACCCTTTCCAGGGGTTTTTACTCTTTTGGGGAAATTATCTCCTAAGAGAAATGAGTCTTTGACTTTTTATTAATTGACTTTGGAGGCTAACCCTTTCCAGGGGTTTTTATTAAAATGAATGATTTGGGTAGCACTCCATTAATTATTAAAGGATGAAAGGATTGGCAAAAAGATTATCTAGTGGAGACTTCTTGTTTAAAGCCCAAGATGAAGGCTGACTCAATGCTGAGGATGATCAAACATGGATCCTAGACTCTGCTAAGGAAGATTGATGAAGATAAAGGTGACAGAGACTGTCCATGTCTCTCATTCCAAAAAGTGTACTCAATGCAAAATTGAGACAAACTTAGCTTGTTTAAAGTCTGGTTTAAATTGGAAGAAACTCACCAGGGTAGGCTAAAAAGGTGACTAAAGACCTGTTCCTATGTTTATAAGAAACCTGATGGGTCCTTGTATACAAGCTCAAGAGGAAGCTGGAAATGCTTTTAAGAAGCCTGTGGGTCCTTGTACAAAGCCCAAGAGGAGGCTAATCGAGGGTCCTTGTTATAGCACAAGAGAAAGCTATGTAGTTTTGAACTTATTTTGGCTCTAAGCAAATGGGTAAGAGGTTTCACCGGGAATAATTCCTCTTTGGGTGGATGTGTCCTATTATTTGGATTCTAAGGTTTTTACCAAGATGTTTCACCGGGAATAATTCATCTTGGGGGTTTGAACTACAGATCTCTAATTAGGAAAGAGCCTTCACCGGGAAGACATTCTCAATCCTAGGTCAAATTCCTAATATATATATATAGTTTAACTGTCCTAAGGTTTATACTCAAACGCAGTTCTAAACTAATATATGCACAGTTTATATTTGACAGTAATTTAAATAAAGACTGTAAATTGAAAGCTTGTAAAGCCTAACCTGGATGGAGTGGAGGCCATTGAAGAAGTATGTACAGAGCCTCAACAGTATTTTTGTTGTTTTGTTGATAACAGTTGAATATATATGATAAACAGTTAATGGTTTTTGAAAACAGAAGAAGTGAAGGTGGACAAAGGTCACATAGGTATCTGAAGAGTTTCACCGGGAATAATGCCCTTCAAATACCAGAAGAATGTTTTTGAAAACAGAAAGAAGATTTTGAAAATACGGTTTTGAAAACAAGCTAAGAAGAGAAGATTTTTGGGACTTACACTCTATTAGAGGCCCAGTACTTTACAGTACTGGTGTAAAAGCAATTTGAAAATGATTTTGTGACTTGAAATGATTACTGTTGTGAAAACAGTTTTATGAGTTTTAGGCTTACCTCGAAGAATGAGAAATTGGATTTCTGAGTTTGAGGTGTTACCTTGATCCTCAAATGATATGCTTGGAATAAATTGGGATCTCAACAGTTATTGAGCATCCACACCAGTAGAAAAGAAACGTCGGATAAGCTCACAGCTTACATCATTCCATGATCACTTAGTAATTGTTTATGGACTTCTACAGCAAATGAAAGACCAAACAAACAGACAAAGGAAAAAGACAACGGAGAAATAATCTCGAAGTCTTGGGTGAAGTGAGAAAATTCAAGTGATATATGCAACAATAATCAAATAGAAATTTAAATGACTAACTACACAAAAATTATATGAAAATATCAAGTTCAAAAGAAATTAATCTAATAAAGATATTTTTGTGATTTTTCATGGAATAAGAAAATAATTAGAAACAAAAACATAAATATGTATCTAATATATATTTTGGTATTTTAATAAAGATTAGAAAAACTAAACTATATCTTATATTAAAATAAAATACTAAATCTTATTATGAAATTAAGAAAATTAAAGAGATGAATAAAAAACTTAGTAATGGGCCAGGATGTGTTAAAGTCTGAAAAGGGGGTGCAGCCCAAATGACTGAAAGCTGAATGCAAAATAAAAAGAAGTGGACCGGACCGGGTCGGGTCAGTGTGACCCGGATCCGCCCAACTCTTTAGTGAGCTAACTGGGTTTTGTAAACCCTAAATGAAAAGAAGCAAAGAGGCAGAGGCGCCTCTCCTTTCTCATTTTCGTTCTCACCTACCTCCTCTCTCTGTTCCATGGCTAAAACACAAAAACATCAAATTCTCCCTACTCAAACAACAACAACAACAACATCGATTTTCTCTCTTGCTCTTGGTCGAAAAACAACAACGAAGCTCTCTCTCGGTTATTTAATCTCACCGTGAATCAACAACAAAAGCAAACTTGTTGTCTCTCTCAATCGGTACTCGTTTCTCACTCGCGGTAACAACAACAACGAAGTTCTTACTCTCGCGGTTCTCTATCGGTGACTCTCCGCTCATGTTGAACAACAACAACGAAATCCGCTATCGGTTTTGGCTTACGGCAGACAAACAACAACAACTTATCGCAACTTAAGGTAACACAAAATTATTCATTTTTTATCCTATTTACGATGATGAATTTATGATAGCTTACTCTCTCTGTTTCGATTTTCAGTGATGCACCAGAATATATTTACTGTAAAAATTAACAGTGATACTGAGAGTGAAAGTTGAAGATACTTACTTGCGGCAAGGAGATTTTTGCCGGATTTTGTTCAGGTATGTATCGATTCTTTGAGCTTCTGTATTTGATTATGATTGCTGTGTTTCGAACCTGTGAACATGTTGCTGCTACTGCTTTGAATCTCTGTTGAAAATTGTTTGTGAATCTGAACCGCACCTTGATTTTGTTGGAAATTTGTTGTTATTGTTGCGGTGATTTGCTTCTGAATTGTTGTTGTTGTTGAGCTGCGATTCTGAATTGTGTGTATTGATGTCGTCGCAACTGTTGTTGTTGCTGACTTTTTGATTGTATTGTTGCTGTATTGATTGTTGTTGCAGCCCCTATTTGATGAAGATGTTGCAACCTTTTGTTTGGACTTGCGGGAATACCTTTGGATATTTGGGATGCTCAAAGGTTGAGCTTGTTGGAAGTTGAAGACTTGAAGATGAAGATTCAAGCTTGTTGAAGGATGCTAGTAAGGTATGAAACACTTACTCCTCTTCTCTCTTTTTTTGTATCTTGTAGATGAAGTTCTTACTACTTTCACAAGACTTTTTTTTATGTGAAAGAAAACTTTGAAGTGTGAGAACTTTGTGTGTGTTCTCCGATTTCTCTTCATGTCATATTGTGTGTGCCTCTCCTCTATTTATAGAGGAAGAAAATGAGAGATAATTTTGGTCATTTTTGCACCCCAAGAGCTTTAGCTTAGTCTTTAAGGTTACTTAGTGGCAAAGCTTTAATCATTACAAAGAATATTCTTCAAAATAATCATTACCAAGTAATCATTACTAGGCTTTCTTAGTTGTTAAACTTGCTTAGTGGCGAAGTTCCATAAATTTGTGCACATGGGAATATGCACATGGGATGGAATATATTCTTCATAAGTCTTGCATTGTAAAACTTCCACGACACATACTTCATTCTATGTCAAAGTTGGTAACTTCTATGTGGTAGTTATGACACAAAATATTCCTCTTTGACTTTCTTTGACTTTTTGACTTTTTGACTTTGATTTTGGGCTTTTGGGCCCTCTTGAATTATTTTTGTTAGACTTTTGCTAATTCCACCCTTTTTGTTTCTTTTTCATGTGACATGAGTCTTTGAAGAAAGAATGAAGAAACTTGGACTTGAAGAGTGAAAGCTTGAAGATTTGAAGAATTCAAGAAACTTTGCATTTTCTTTTATTCTTGTAATTCCAAAAGAATTTGTATGAACTTGTATTCTTGGAACTTTGAATGTAATCTTGAATCTTTGGATAAAGTCCACTTGTAATTCATTTGAAATTTAGAACTTTGTAAAGAATGAACTTCATTTGTGAATTCTTGAATTCCTTTTAAAATTCTTTGAATGAAGTTGTATGAAAAATGAATCTTGGATATTCTTTGAATGAATTTTGAATTTTGCAAACTTTGAATGATCCATGGTATTTCTTGAATGAAAAATCCTTGAAGTAATGTGAAGAACATTCTTGCACCAATAAACTTTGAATTCTTAAATTTATGGTTTTAAACCATACTTGAAATAATCTTTCAACAAAAATGGACTAAAAGATATTTCTTGCAATTTTGGTAAAATTTCCATGAATTGTTTCAAACTTGTATCATCTTCCAAATAATCCATAAGAAACAATTTTCTTCTCCATGATGAGTCCATAGGCAAAAATCTTGAAATAGATTCCAAACAAAACTCTTGAATCCACAAATTGGAAATGGCGCACTTCAAATGAAAAACTCCAGGAACATGAAATTATCTTGCAATGAACGAGTGAATGAATGAAATCTTGATCACGGCTTCCAAACCGATCAAGAAACATTTTTGGATTTGACGTCAACGATGTGACATCTCAGGGGGGTCA
Source organism: Vicia villosa (assembly GCF_029867415.1). Classification (NCBI taxonomy): domain Eukaryota; kingdom Viridiplantae; phylum Streptophyta; class Magnoliopsida; order Fabales; family Fabaceae; genus Vicia; species Vicia villosa. The sequence goes on along the minus strand of NW_026706753.1, from coordinate 64,823 downwards.
AAAATTAGGGTATGACACTTAGGTACCCACAATTTCTTGGGTCCTTTCTTGTTAGTTTTCCTCAAGTTCTGATTGAACTTGGGTTTGGCATGATAAGTAACAGGAGGAACAGCATGATATTCTTTAGGTTTGGCAGCCTGATATTTTTTAGGTTGTGTCACATGCTTCTTGGTGTGTGTAGTGTTAAAGCTTTTGGCATGTGAAGTGAGCCTAATATCATGTGAGTGGCCATATTTGAACTGATCATACAATGGCTTGTATGTGATTTTCAAATCGTCTACAGGTTCAAATTTACGTGGGATATCACCCTCATAGCCAACGCCAATCCTTTTGTTTCCAAAAACACCATATATCATAGAAGCAAGATGACTTCTACCAATACTTCTAGATAGGAACTTTGTGAAGCTCGAGTCATATTCTTTCAGAATATGATTGAGACTAGGAATGGATTTTTCTGATTCAGAAGGAGATCCAATATCTTTGGATAATTTTAAAACTTTTTCCTTCAGTTCAGAATTTTCCACTTCCAGCTTCTTAGTTTCAAATTCAAATAGCTTTTTCATCTTTTTGTATTTGATACTAAGATGAGCCTTGAGTTCCAGAAGTTCAGTTAAACTGGAAACTAACTCTTCTCTAGATAGTTCAGAAAATACCTCTTCAGAATCTGATTCTGATGTAGATTCTGATCCGTCATCCACTGTGGCCATCAGTGCAAGGTTTGCCTGCTCGCCTTCAGAGTCTGATTCTGATTCTGATTCCGAATCATCCCATGTTGCCATAAGACCTTTCTTCTTATGAAACTTCTTCTTGGGATTCTCCTTCTGAAGTTTTGGACATTCATTCTTGAAGTGTCCAGGCTCATTGCATTCATAGCAGATGACCTTCTTCTTGTCAGATCTTCTGCCTCCAGAAGATTCTCCTCTTTCAGGCTTCTTTGAACTTCTGAAGCTCTTGAACTTCCTTTGCTTGCTCTTCCAGAGTTGGTTTACCCTTCTGGAGATCATGGACAATTCATCTTCTTCTTCTGATTCTGATTCTTCAGAATCTACTTCTTCAGCCTGAAAAGCGTTAGTGCATTTTTTATAATTAGATTTTAATGCAATAGACTTACCTTTCTTCTGAGGTTCATTAGCATCCAGCTCAATTTCATGACTCCTCAGAGCACTGATCAATTCTTCAAGAGAGACTTCATTCAGATTCTTGGCAATTTTGAAAGCAGTCAACATAGGACCCCATCTTCTTGGCAAGCTTCTGATGATCTTCTTGACATGATTAGCCCTTGTGTATCCCTTGTCAAGAACTCTCAATCCAGCAGTTAGTGTTTGAAATCTTGAGAACATCTTCTCAATATTTTCATCATCCTCCATCTTGAAGGCTTCATATTTCTGGATCAAGGCAAGAGCTTTAGTCTCCTTGACTTGGGCATTTCCTTCATGGGTCATTTTCAATGACTCATATATATCATAGGCAGTTTCCCTGTTAGATATCTTCTCATATTCAGCATGAGAGATAGCATTCAGCAAAACAGTCCTACACTTATGATGATTTTTGAATTGCTTCTTTTGATCATCATTCATTTCTTGTCTTGTAAGCTTTACACCAGTAGCTTTCACTGGATGTTTGTAACCATCCATCAGCAGATCCCATAAGTCACCATCTAGACCAAGGAAGTAACTTTCAAGTTTATCTTTCCAGTATTCAAAGTTTACACCATCAAATACTGGTGGTCTAGTATAATCATTGTTACCATTTCCATTGTATTGCTCAGCAGAGCCAGATGTAGATGTATTTGATGGATCTTCACCAGCCATCTTGACTTAAGCATTTTTCTCTTCCTGAATCTTTTCTAAACACGGTTAAGTGCTTGCACCTTAGAACCGGCGCTCTGATGCATATTAAAGGATAGAAAAACACTTAGAAAGGGGGGGTTTGAATAAGTGTAGCTTTTAAAACTTGTAAGATAAAAACAATTTACACAATGATTTTTATCCTGGTTCGTTGTTAACTAAACTACTCCAGTCCACCCCCTCGGAGTGATTTACCTCACCCGAGGATTTAATCCACTAATCACACAAGATTACAATGGTTTTCCACTTAGACAACTTCTAAGTCTTCTAGAGTATACTGATCACAACCTGATCACTCTAGGAACAAACTGCTTAGACACCCTCTAAGACTTTCTAGAGTATTCTAATCAACAACCTGATCACTCTAGTTCTTACAAATAAATGTAAACAAATTCTTTTAAGAGTTACAATGCTTCTTATAAAGCTATTATCACAACTGTGATTTTCTCTTAGGTTTAAGCTTAATCTTACTAATATATTACAACAGCAATGTAGTGAGGTTGAAGATGAAGTTCGAGAGCTTTTTGAATATGACAACGTTTCTGTATATTTGCGCACGTGTTGTCTTCAGCTTCTCATAAGAACTTCTATTTATAGGCGTTTGAGAAGATGACCGTTGGGAGCATTTAATGCTTTGCGTATTCCGTACAGCATTGCATTTAATGTTTCACTCTTTTGTCAACTACCTCGAGCCTTGCTTTCGCTGTGTCTACTGACGTTGCCTTTAATAGCTACTAACGTTCCTTTTGTCAGTCAGCGTAGCCTGCCATCTTGTACTTGCTTCTGATCTGATGTTTGTGTAAACAACGTTTGAATATCATCAGAGTCAAACAGCTTGGTGCAGAGCATCTTCTTGTCTTCTGACCTTGAAGTGCTTCTTAGCGTGATACCATGAGAACTTCAGTGCTTCTGCTTCTGATCTCAAGTTTTTCTGATGCTTCCATAGACCATGTTCTGATTCTGCTTGACCATCTTCTGATGTCTTGCCAGACCATGTTCTGATGTTGCATGCTGAACCTTATGAGTCAGTGCTTCTTGCGCTGATTTTGTGCATACTCTTTATGTGATTCCTGAAATGGAAATTGCATAGGATTAGAGTACCACATTATCTCATACAAAATTCATATACAATGTTATCATCAAAACTAAGAATATTGATCAGAACAAATCTTGTTCTAACAAAGAAGTCAATGTAGATTTCCCATCCTTTGGATTTACAAACCAAGCAAGCATAAGACCAAGTACCAGATTAAATAAGCCTCAGATGAATCATAGATCAAGTAAAGTCTTCAGTGAATATGACATCTTTGTATCAGTAGCTTGAAATTAAAGCCTTAGAAATGAACCACAAGAACTTAAGACAAAGATTGGCCAGAGTAACAACTGCATATAGAAGAATTCCCAATCACAATGTCTTAGAGTAAACTCCAAGGACTTCAGATAAAGTATGGGACTCAAGATAACCTACACACAAAGAAAACCAAACCAATGGTTTGGAGTAAACTCCAAGGACTCCAGAACATCAACAGAACAAAGCCAAGGTATCAATGTCTTAGTCCATACTCCAAGCTTAGGGTGAAGTAACCAAAGTCCAAGTCCACATTAAGTTTTTTATGATTCAAGTTGATTATTAATGTTTTAAGAACAAAATAAAGATTCAAATGGACAAAGTTAAAAAGGTGCATAAGCATAAACATATGTCCAAGTGGACAAAGGAAACATGACCATAAACATAAACATGATGATGAATGAGGCATAATAAAATAAAGCATAAGATAAAATAAAGAAAAATAATAAAAGAAGCATAAAATAAAGTTAGAAGTTAGTAATTAGTGGTTAGAAATTGGTTCTCAAAGTTAATGACCAATAATGGTTGAATAATGAACTTAGGTCAAGGTTGATGAAAAACTCATCAAAGGATTGATAGAATCAAAACCTCTACGCAAAAAGGTTTCAAAGGTCTTGAACCAATTGTCAAATAATCAACCATCCTTAGGCTTATAAACATAGGTTTAGACCACGAATAATCATTTTCCGATACCGGACAAATTTAGCGCAATGTTAAGCAATCACCAAGTAACTTATATAGAAGTCACCCTACAACGAGGTCGGTCAATAACAATTTATGTGTTTAAAAATAAATTATAGAAATGATATGTAAATCATTCTCCTAAAATTTGCAACACATGTAAAATAACAAACAAAAACAAGAAGGGGATTGAGATGAAGAGGGAGGGGAATGGAAAAAAAAAACAAAACCAAGTGTCCAGATGAATTCTTTTGACTTAATGGGATTTCATCTTGATGATCCATCAAAAGAATAATAAAATCATAACCTCTACACAATGGATGTACAAGACTTACACCCACAAGTCAAGAGAAAAGAGATGGAGGGAGAGAAAAAACAAATCAAATACTAAACAAATTTTAAAATATTTTAAAAACAAGGAAAATAAGAAGAAAAAAATCAAATCAAACATATAAACACCAAATAAATTCAAACCAAAGATCACCATAGGTCAAGAACCGTCATAGGATCATTTCCAAATTCTTCAGAATTTTAGAATGCTCAAAAACATTTTTAAACCAATTAAAACTCAAGGAAAATGAGAAAAGAATTAAAAATATCAAATGATAAAATAAAAAATATGGAAAAATAGTCATAAAATCATAAATGATTTAAAGTATTTTTTCATAATTTTTGAAAATAAAATGAAGGAGTTATGAATTTTTGAAGTTAAGTCAAATAAAAGAAAAGAAAATGAATAAGAAATAAATAAAAAATATGAGGTATTTTGGATCTGGATTTATTAAAAGATGTGGCTAATCCAATGGACCTGGATGCATTGAACACCATGAACCATCACCAAAGCAACACTCTTAACACAAAACAGATCATCCACTAAAAACATAACAATTAGCACGCTATCATTGGTTTGATGATGACACCTTATCATCTTCAACCTCAAGCTCCAAAGATTCAAAGGAATCTGCAGAACTTCGTGAATTAATCAAACTTTAAAATTAAGTGCTCATAGTGGTATCATTTGATTCGTCTCATCAAGACAATCTCAACCATATACTCGCGAAATATTTATACAAACTATAACGTAATCGATTTAAAAAAAAAAGTTAAGTTAAAATTTGAAAAATCTCAAGAACAGATGCATTAAATCAAATCAAACCTTAAAATTAACTATGCAGTGTGTTTCAATGAGCCAAGAGCTTCATGTTAGCCATAAGTTTGAGTTGCTTTGGTGGAGATTTCTACCTTAATGAAGTAAGGTCGAAAGCTTCTAAAAATTAATTTCAGTCTATTGATTCAATGGACGATTCTTGCTTCTAAGAGTATGATTAGCTTTAGAGAAATTCAATGAAGCTAACTGAATGGAGATTTTAGTGAATCAAGGTGAGAGTGAAGAAAGTGAAAATTCAAGTTCAGAGTTCGTGTGGGATCTGAACAAGGGTCAATTGGCTCTTAAAAGCTTGGGAAATGAATGGAATATAATCCTCTATTTATAGTTGAGCTCATGGAATCACAAAGCGTGTGAAATGATCAGAAATTGAGTGAATTCTTCTGAAGTTCGAAGCATGAAATGTGTGACTTGGAATTATTTCCAAACTCGACCAAAGCTTGTGTTTCAATGCACTAAACACCTTCTAGAAGTTTGTTAAACTTGTTTAGGCTCAAAACACGCGTTAACTTGACCTATAATTTAAATTAGAGTGATAATGCAAAATTGATTGTGCACAAAAATTTAGAGTTGAGGCACCATGTTCAAACAAAGGCCATTTGAAATTGGCTCGTGTGTTTCATGATTTTCTTTGAGCCAAATACTCTCCTTATTACATAGAATACAATACAAAAAGAATGAAACCAAATGGAGGATTGAGGAGGAAGACATGACCTTAAGGATTTGAGGTCAAAACCTCTCATTTTGGGATATGCCTTGCATCAAACAAGACATGCCCAAGTTTTGTGCACAAAGGGCTTATAATTTATAATGCCTTAGAGCATTAACTTTGTAGTGGTGAAATTTGTGAGACTAGAGCCATTGGATTAACTTAGCTCATATGTTTTAACAGAGTCGCCACCACGCTTTATTGTTTCCAAAGGAAATAGGAGAAAGAGCGAAATAAAACCCACAGAAGTTTTTAACATCAAAACTAAAAAAATTATCATATATTTGGGTAATGGGGTTTGTTATGCAAGGGGAAGGTTTTAAGCACCCCTCACATCTATGGTACTCCATAGGAACCACTTTGAAAATATTATTATTGTTGTTGTTATAAAAAATTGTTTTTGTGTTTTTGTTTTAATAGAGTGGGAGGATGGGAAAATAATGTTTTAAAAGTGAGCTCGGTAAGACATTGCGTCTCAGGCCTACATACCACTTAAATGCAGCAGGGAAGTCAGAGCTTTTGTAGTTCCTCTTAAAAGGAAAATAAAGAGCCAAGTGGCAAAATCTTATTGGGTGTTGAGCTTTAACAATACTCAACGGGTTTTTAAAATGTTAAGCTTTAACAATACTTAACAAGTTTTAATACCTCAAGTGATATGTGTAATAACATGTGTATCATTGATCGCGACTTTACGTGTCTATTAGTCGGGATAACTGCAAGTGCACAGTAGTGTCGTGTCATTTTAAAAGATATCGAATCCACAGGGACTATAAATCGACCTACCGTTATCTAAAGTTACTATGTAAAGCTAAGGCTAATGATATTTGGGTTGTTTCTAAAGAAATGAAAATAAACTCTTAATTCTAAGAAATATAATAATAAACGGATATCAGTATGTATTTCATCTAACTTAGGTGATCCGAAGTTCCATTGGCCAGATTCTAATTAAATCAAAGATCTTTACTAACTATGTAATTTAAAAGTCCTCCTCTCAAACTCTCGCTCTATTGACTTAGACTACGATCCTAACTCATAATGTACGCTCTCGCCATCCCACCAGATTTAGAAACGCTTTTTGAAAACATCATAATTAATAAAATGCTCGCTTCATGAAGACGTTACCTACTTAAATCTCCTAGTCTCAAACTCTCGCTCTGTTGACTCGGATCATGCTAGTATTCCCTAACGTACGCTCTCGCCATCCCGCGTCGGGTTTAAAAACACTTTTTGAAAGTAAATAAATTCTAATCAGTTTTAATACGCTTTCGCCATCCTTAAAACTAATGTCCTATGTCTACCATCCAGTTAAAAATCTCAAACTCTCGCTCTGTTGATCTTAACCTTTATCAGTTCTAAAATCTCAAAATCTCGCTCTATTGATTTTAGAACTTTAACAAATTAAATTAGACACAAAACCAGAAATGAGTGATTTTTAATAAAACATAATTAAGCCAATTTATTTCGGATCCCTACGGTTAAATTACTTTACATACCGACATCTAAATAAATTAGCCAGACATACTTAAAGGAACAAACATGAAATTATAATTATTAAACATGAAATTATAATTACTAAACATGAACATATGCGTATTTAGATTTGTAATTATAAAATAATATTATAAGAACAAGAAACTAAAATAATTGCAAATAAATAAACCTTGAAGTAAAGCAGACGAAACAAACTTGAATAAAATTACGAACAAAACAAATCTTGAAACTTGAATAAAGCTTTGAAATAATGTCGGCAAGATTGTGATCCAAGAGTACATAAATTGTAGGCCTAAAACTAATGATGTGGTAGTTCCTCAATGTGAGAAACTACCACTTTTACAAAGTGATAATTTATGCCTAAAACTATGAACAGCGCTTCCGCGCCTAAAACTTGGATGCTTTCAAATGAATGCTCAGACCCATTTTATAGTGAATGGCAATGGAAGTTACTTTCAGCATCATGTGAGAAGTAGTGGAGATCATGGCGTGGGAAGTTGAGAAAATATAGGAAGACTTGGAATTGTCCACTAAATTAATGGAGAAAGTGGCGGGGTGCACGTGCTTTTGGAGACGGGCGTCTCTTAGTGGGCTTGGAGCTTGGAGACGTGGCAGTGGACTGGAGACGGGCGACTCCCACTTGGAGACGTGGCTTGGATGATGGGGACGTGCGTCCCCTGATTTGTGGAGGGTGAGACGATCGTCTCCCACTTGGAGACATGGGGGCTTCAGCTTCACGTGGGCTGGGCCTCGCGTGTTCCACTTTGGATTCCTCTATTTGCACCTCACTTCACTACAGTACCTCTAACTTGATTCTTTTGCCTTTTTAATACGATTTCTTCTCGATTTCTTCTTCTTTTGCCAAATGCTTCTTGCATAAACATAATACCTGAAACAAAGGAAAATACCAGCATAATACCGTAATAATATATAATTATAATAAAATAACGAAACAATTTATGTTATAATCGAGCCTAATATACGATATAATTACGTGTTATCAACATCCCCACACTTAAACCATTGCTTGTCCTCAAGCAATCAACCAACACGGTAAAAAGAAATATTTAAGCTCGATTCGAAACAAGGGCATGACACGACTCCTAATCATATTTGTGTTAGGCAAATGTTACATCAATAGGTAATAGATATCAACACAAAGGATACCGTAATAACACAATGTTTCAGAGATTCCCTCTTTATGCAAACCAGTTCGAATTATGTCATTATAAATCAACCTATATCTCTCGTTTTTCCTTTCACTCTTTTCATTCAAGCGCAATCACATTAAGCCCGTTATCCGTACACGCACATAGTAGGGAAATCGGTTAGTGACTATGATCCTTTTCTTTTCTTTAGCACGGGGTTCTGGTTTTTTTAAATGGAGAAGCCCCATCTTTCCCAACTGCGGTTGCGGGGGATCGGACCGTAGTCCACCCTACCAAGCCTAGTACCAGTGACCTCTAGGCCAACCAACAGTGGGTGCTAATTATTAAATCCTTATTGGCTTAACAACCGTTGGGCTAAATGACCGGGTAAGGGTCACCTAACTTAGAAGGCTATTCTTCAATTAAATCATTTAAAAACAGGATCATTCACTTATATTCATCGACTCCCTACGTAGTTTGTGCTTATGATGGTGCCGACTGCTAATATAAACTACTTAAGAGCTACTTTGAAAACTTGAGCCTAAGGTCTCGACATAATGGGCATCCAATTTGATATCACATAATGAGGGGGTTTAGGGTTTCAGGACGGAATCGATGTTGTTGAAACATCTCCAAGTCTTTCTAACAATGCCTAAAGTGTGACAACCTCTTTACTTTCAGAGTGTGTATGCCATGCGTCAAAATTCAAATTTTTGTTGGAGGTTAAAATTTTCAAATTTTGGGGAAATTCGATAACAACAGAAAATCATATATAAAGACTTGACAACATAACTAGAAAACAATAAAGCAACAAATGAAAGCGGTAAAGCTTCTCCCCCACACTTAAACCAAACATTGTCCTCAATGTTTCGATCCAAGGTGGAGAAGAAAAGACAGAACCTATATGGATGCTACCGGCGGGCTATCACAACCAAATCTGCTCCGCGTCTGGAGGAAATATCTTCTCCTACCATGCTCATCAATGGTGTCACCACCAGCAGCAACACCCGTAGGAATGTGCGTGGAGACCCATTCATCTTTGAGATGATCGTCTATAGATTTTTCGCCTAGATATGGCCGAGACGTGACAAGCGATCAATATCTTTATCATCTGAAAGTTCAAACGATAAAAGGAAAACATTAAACTGAAAACTCGTGGGTTGCCTCCCACGCAGCGCTTTGTTTAACGCCACTAGCTCGATGGCTTAAGAGTGCAAGCACTCAAGGAGGTTCTCATGAGAATGACTCCTCGGTTGAACTTTTAGAAAACCTCGTTTTCCATGGCCACTTATCAAGCCATCTCACATATCCCTCACCTTTTCTTTTCTTTCTTCTGTGGGGTGGTTCATTCATTTGAAATCGTGGTGGCGGTTCTGGATCTATCCTAAGTTCAGTTTTTCAAGTTCAGGCTCAGTGATATTATCCACCACCTCAAAGGTTAACCTTACCCTCTTATCACTAATTATATCCTTAGTTTCATGGTCGTCTAAATTTCTCTTTTTATGCAATACTTCAAATAAGGGTGCATTAGTGTGGATATTTTCCAATACCTTCACATACATTATGGATTTGGAGTCCACCTTAGCTTCCACAAAACTTTTCGGGAAAGGAATCGGTGGGGTATAGGGAAGAGGAATAACAATAGGCGTTTCCCTCTCTACCTCTTCTACAACCTCTCTTTCAGTTTGTGTTGGTGGATTTTTCTCAATGGCCACTCTTTTCTCACCAGAAATCTCTTCAACCACATTATCACTCTCCTCAATCTCATAATCACTCTCCTCAATATCATTATCACTCTCCTCAGGAATTTTAATTTGTTCTTCACTAATGGTTATGTCAATATACTCCTCAAGTAAGTCTCCTAGTGGCTTTTGTTCAAGTTGGGCGATTTGAGTCTCTAATACCATGTTGTGAGTCGCGAGGGACTCAACCATAGTGGTCAGTTGGCTAAGGGTTTCATTGTTTTGAAGATTTTGTTTGTTAAACTCTTGGTTTTGGACGGTTTGTGTCTCTACAAAGTGCTCCATCATGGCTTCTAATCTAGAGTGAGTTAGCGTCTCGTTGAAATCCTCCATTGATGTTTTGAAGTTAAAATTATGGGATTCTTGAGGTTTTTCAAAGGGAGCTAGCGTTGCATTTTGCGTTTCCTCAAAGTGCTTCGTCATCATAGATTCTAGCCTAGAGGGAGTTTGTGCTTCAATGAAATCCTCCATTAAGATTTCGAGGTTGGATTTATGATAATCTTGTGGCTCCTCAAAATATTGGTTGTGGTGATCGTAGAAAAAATTCGGTTGAGGATAGGTTTGGTTAGAATTATAAAATTCTTGTGGTTCCTCGAAATGTTGAGATTGGTGATTGTAAAGGAAATTCGGTTGAGGATAAGCTAATGTGGAATTGTAATCCCCAATTAATGTTTCAGGGTTTGGATTGTAGGTTTCTTGTGGTTCCTCGAAATGTTGAGATTGGGAGTTGTAGAGGTAATTTGGGTGAGAATGAATTGGTGGCGCAGCATTGAAATTCTCCAATAGTATTTCGAGATCGGATTTATAGGATTAAGGTGATTCCTCGAAATACTGGGAGTGGGGGTTATAGAAAAAGTTTGGATGATACATAGTAGTAAATGAAAAGAAAGAAAAAAAATGCCTTAGTCTCTACGGTGTAACAGCGAGTTACGATATCGACTTGAATAGTCCCCGGCAGCGGCGCCAAAAACTTGATCACGACTTTACGTGTCTATTAGTCGGGATAACTCCAAGTGCACAGTCGTGTCGTGTAGTTTTAAAAGATATCGAATCCACAGGGACTATAAATCGACCTACCGTTATCTAAAGTTACTATGTAAAGCTAAGGCTAATGATATTTGGGTTGTTTCTAAAGAAATGAAAATAAACTCTTAATTCTAAGAAATATAATAATAAGCGGATATCAGTATGTATTTCATCTAACTTAGGTGATCCGAAGTTCCATTGGCCAGATTCTAATTAAATCAAAGATCTTTACTAACTATGTTATTTAAAAGTCCTCCTCTCAAACTCTCGCTCTATTGATTCAGACTACGATCCTAACTCATAATGTACGCTCTCGCCATCCCACCAGATTTAGAAATGCTTTTTGAAAACATCATAATTAATAAAATGCCCGCTTCATGAAGACGTTACCTACTTAAATCTCCTAGTCTCAAACTCTCGCTCTGTTGACTCGGATCATGCTAGTATTCCCTAACGTACGCTCTCGCCATTCCGCGTCGGGTTTAAAAACACTTTTTGAAAGTAAATAAATTCTAATCAGTTTTAATACGCTTTCGCCATCCTTAATACTAATGTCCTATGTCTACTATCTAGTTTAAAATCTCAAACTCTCGCTCTGTTGATCTTAACCTTTATCAGTTCTAAAATCTCAAACTCTCGCTCTGTTGATTTTATAACTTTAACAAATTAAATTAGACACAAAACCAGAAATGAGTGATTTTTAATAAAACATAATTAAGCCAATTTATTTCGGATCCCTACGGTTAAATTACTTTACATACCGACATCTAAATAAATTAGCCAGACATACTTAAAGGAACAAACATGAAATTATAATTATTAAACATGAAATTATAATTACTAAACATGAACATATGCGTATTTAGATTTGTAATTATAAAATAATATTATAAGAACAAGAAACTAAAATAATTGCAAATAAATAAACCTTGAAGTAAAGCAGACGAAACAAACTTGAATAAAATTACGAACAAAACAAATCTTGAAACTTGAATAAAGCTTTGAAATAATGTCGGCAAGATTGTGATCCAAGAGTACATAAATTGTAGGCCTAAAACTAATGATGTGGTAGTTCCTCAATGTGAGAAACTACCACTTTTACAAAGTGATAATTTATGCCTAAAACTATGAACAGCGCTTCCGCGCCTAAAACTTGGATGCTTTCAAATGAATGCTCAGACCCTTTTTATAGTGAATGGCAATGGAAGTTACTTTCAGCATCATGTGAGAAGTAGTGGAGATCATGGCGTGGGAAGTTGAGAAAATATAGGAAGACTTGGAATTGTCCACTAAATTAATGGAGAAAGTGGCGGGGTGCACGTGCTTTTGGAGACGGGCGTCTCTTAGTGGGCTTGGAGCTTGGAGACGTGGCAGTGGACTGGAGACGGGCGACTCCCACTTGGAGACGTGGCTTGGACGATGGGGACGTGCGTCCCTTGATTTGTGGAGGGTGAGACGATCATCTCCCACTTGGAGACGTGGGGGCTTCAGCTTCACGTGGGCTGGGCCTTGCGTGTTCCACTTTGGATTCCTCTATTTGCACCTCACTTCACTACAGTACCTCCAACTTGATTCTTTTGCCTTTTTAATACGATTTCTTCTCGATTTCTTCTTCTTTTGCCAAATGCTTCTTGCATAAACATAATACCTGAAACAAAGGAAAATACCAGCAAAATACCGTAATAATATATAATTATAATAAAATAACGAAACAATTTATGTTATAATCGAGCCTAATATACGATATAATTACGTGTTATCAACATCCCCACACTTAAACCATTGCTTGTCCTCAAGCAATCAACCAACACGGTAAAAAGAAACATTTAAGCTCGATTCGAAACAAGGGCATGACACGACTTCTAATCATATCTGTGTTAGGCAAATGTTACATCAATAGGTAATAGATATCAACACCAAGGATACCGTAATAACACAATGTTTCATCAATTTGTGTGCTCCCCTGTGCGAAAAGGTGGTCTTAATATCATCAGTTTGGATGTTTGGAATCAAATTGCAGTGCTGAAATGCCTATGGAACATAAGCATGAAGAGAGATAACCTTTGGGTGCGTTGGGTCCATGCGTATTTCCGGAAGAAGAAAAGCCTCCATGATGCTCAAGTTAACAGTAATACGACATGGATGTTGAAGACAATTATGGGTGCAAGGGAAAAAATCTGCTGCTACCAACCTTTATGGGATCAAATGATGGCTACCAATAAGTTTAATATGAAGAAGATGTATGACAAAGCCATGATCTTAACTGATGAGGTTAACTGGAAACATTTGATTCAAAGGAACTATGCAAGGCCTAGGGCTGTTCTGTATCTATGGTTATCCTGCCATGGTCGGTTAGCCACTAAGTCTAGATTGAAAAGGTTTGGTTTCATTCATGATGATGTATGTGCTTTATGTAATCTGGCTGTTGAAAATATTGGTGATCTTCTCTTTGAATGCAGCAAGACGAGTATGATATGGAAAGAGGTTTTGAACTGGATAGGCATCAATCGGCAACCTCAATGCTGGGATCTTGAACTGGAGTGGCTAAAGAGTAGTACTAAAAGCAAGAGTAATTCGGCTGGTATTTTGAAAAATGCAATAGCTGAAACAATTTATGAGCTATGGAATTATAGAAACGCTGTCATCTTTGGAAACAGCACTGACAATCGGATTCAAGCTAAGAACATCATTGATGTTATAGTTTATAGAGGGTGGGCACACCATAAGTATAGGAAAAGCATAGCCATGTTATTGATGTAATAGTAGTGTTAGCGGGACTTCGGTCGTTTAGTTTGTAATTGACAATTTGAAATAAATATATATAATCTTTTATTTCAAAAAAAATAACACAATGTTTCAGAGACTCCCTCTTTATGCAAACCAGTTCGAATTATGTCATTATAAATCAACCTATATCTCTCGTTTTTCCTTTCACTCTTTTCATTCAAGCGCAATCACATTAAGCCTGTTATCCGTACACGCACATAGTAGGGAAATCGGTTAGCGACTATGATCCTTTTCTTTTCTTTAGCACGGGGTTCTGGTTTTTTTAAATGGAGAAGCCCCATCTTTCCCAACTGCGGTTGCGGGGGATCGGACCGTAGTCCACCCTACCAAGCCCAGTACCAGTGACCTCTAGGCCAACCAACAGTGGGTGCTAATTATTAAATCCTTATTGGCTTAACAACCGTTGGGCTAAATGACCGGGTGAGGGTCACCTAACTTAGAAGGCTATTCTTTAATTAAATCATTTAAAAACAGGATCATTCACTTATATTCATCGACTCCCTACGTAGTTTGTGCTTAAGATGGTGCCGACTGCTAATATAAACTACTTAAGAGCTACTTTGAAAACTTGATCCTAAGGTCTCGACATAATGGGCATCCAAATTGATATCACATAATGAGGGGGTTTAGGGTGTCAGGACGGAATCGATGTTGTTGAAACATCTCCAAGTCTTTCTAACAATGCCTAAAGTGTGACAACCTCTATACTTTCAGAGTGTGTATGCCATGCGTCAAAATTCAAATTTTTGTTGGAGGTTAAAATTTTCAAATTTTGGGGAAATTCGATAACAACAGAAAATCATATATAAAGACTTGACAACATAACTAGAAAACAATAAAGCAACAAATGAAAGCGGTAAAGCTTCTCCCCCACACTTAAACCAAACATTGTCCTCAATGTTTCGATCCAAGTTGGAGAAGAAAAGACAGAACCTATATGAATGCTACCGGCGGGCTATCACAACCAAATCTGCTCCGCGTCTGGAGGAAATATCTTCTCCTATCATGCTCATCAACGGTGTCACCACCAGCAGCAACACCCGTAGGAATGTGTGTGGAGACCCATTCATCTTTGAGATGATCGTCTATAGATTTTTCGCCTAGATATGGCCGAGACGTGACAAGCGATCAATATCTTTATTATCTGCAAGTTCAAACGATAAAAGGAAAACATTAAACTGAAAACTCGTGGGTTGCCTCCCACGCAGCGCTTTGTTTAACGCCACTAGCTCGATGGCTTAAGAGTGCAAGCACTCAAGGTGGTTCTCATGAGAATGACTCCTCGGTTGAACTTTTAGAAAACCTCTTTTTCCATGGCCACTTATCAAGCCATCTCACATATCCCTCACCTTTTCTTTTCTTTCTTCTGTGGGGTGGTTCATTCATTTGAAATCGTGGTGGCGGTTCTGGATCTATCCTAAGTATCAGTTTTTCGAGTTCAGGCTCAGTGATATTATCCACCACCTCAAAGGTTAACCTTACCCTCTTATCACTAATGATATCCTTAGTTTCATGGTCATCTAAATTTCTCTTTTTATGCAAGACTTCAAATAAGGGTGCATTAGTGTGGATATTTTCCAATACCTTCACATACATTATGGATTTGGAGTCCACCTTAGCTTCCACAAAACTTTTCGGGAAAGGAATCGGTGGGGTATAGGGAAGAGGAATAACAATAGGCGTTTCCCTCTCTACCTCTTCTACAACCTCTCTTTTAGTTTGTGTTGGTGGATTTTTCTCCATGGCCACTCTTTTCTCACCAGAAATCTCTTCAACCACATTATCACTCTCCTCAATCTCATAATCACTCTCCTCAATCTCATAATCACTCTCCTCAATCTCATTATCACTCTCCTCAGGAATTTCAATTTGTTCTTCACTAATGGTTATGTCAATATACTCCTCAAGTAAGTCTCCTAGTGGCTTTTGTTCAAGTTGGGCGATTTGAGTCTCTAATACCATGTTGTGAGTCGCGAGGGACTCAACCATAATGGTCAGTTGCCTAAGGGTTTCATTGTTTTGAAGATTTTGTTTGTTAAACTCTTGGTTTTGGACGGTTTGTGTCTCTACAAAGTGCCCCATCATGGCTTCTAATCTAGAGTGAGTTAGTGTCTCGTCGAAATCCTCCATTGATGTTTTGAAGTTAAAATTATGGGATTCTTGAGGTTCTTCAAAGGGAGCTAGCGTTGCATTTTGCGTTTCCTCAAAGTTCTTCGTCATCATAGATTCTAGCCTAGAGAGAGTTTGTGCTTCAATGAAATCCTCCATTAAGATTTCGAGGTTGGATTTATGATAATCTTGTGGCTCCTCAAAATATTGGTTGTGGTGATCGTAGAAAAAATTCGGTTGAGGATAGGTTTGGTTAGAATTATAATAGAATAACGAAACAATTTATGTTATAATCGAGCCTAATATACGATATAGTTACGTGTTATCAATCATAAGGATAAACAAGTGAGTATAACAAAGATATAAATGTATAAGACTCAAATGTGGAAGGTTTAAGGACAAGACAAAGTTTATACCTTTGAATCAATTCATGTATGATTGAATATGATTAATGATGGATGAATATCTCATGCATGCGGTTTGTAAACAAAGTATGTATATACAATGATAATACCATAAATAAAGTATAAATGTACAAGGATAAAAATTATCAACAATTATGTATATACAAGTATAGGAGTGAGAAAAGATCAAAGCCACAAGTTATATTGACATGGTTGAAGCTAAGGATCAAAGAAGTTTCAAATTAGGGTTTTGAAATTAGGGTTTTAAAACACCTAAGCCTAATTGATTTTAAGATTGATTAAAAGCCAAATCCTAAAGGAGGATTGGTCTAAGGGAACATGGTATCATCAAAGTTGATTTTAACCTAGCCCTAATTAATTCACACAAATACACTAACAAGTTACTTGGTGGAAAAAGGTCAAAGGAAATGATTAAAAAAGGTTTTTAAAATATATAAAAGACTTGTTTTGATTTAATTTTAAAATGATCAAATAATAGATATTTTTGGATTTTTAAAATATATTCATAAAATAGAAGTATGCAAAAACTCAGTTAAAAATAAGTTGATTTGCTATTTTAAATAAAATATCAAAGTTGGATAATAAATGAAAATAAACAAGTGCTAAAAAAATGGTATGGCCCTAGGGAGGTTTGAACCCACTCCCTATTAATTATCAACACAAAACATAGCCATTGAGCCAAAGCGCTCTAACTGTTTAACAAACACGCGCGCAAATATATAATCTAAAATGTTTTTCAAAGTTTAGTTTAGCTTCTTCTTCAACCTTGGCTCAAAGATAAATCGTTTTCAAGATTTAAGCAACCGTTGTTAATGATGCAAAGACCAAACATATTCATAATTGAAATACGAAATCAACCATGTATCATTCATAAATTAATTCAAACTGTAGCTCGTGAATTTTCCAAAAAATATCAAGATTCCTAATTTTTTAAAATGAAATTAAATGGTCTACATGATGAATAAATGGATGAAACTAGAGGGCTTTTAATCCTCACATGATTCTAAACAAGATAGAATTGAGCTTTGTTCAAAATGGTACCCTAATCACAGAGTTAAAGTTTAAAAATGTTACCTCTGAAACTGGAGATTGAATCCTGTGTTAGAGATGTGACAAAACTTGTTTAATGATCTGGATAGCTTCCTGGCACCTTATAGAAGCTAAATGGATGCTCACTTGATCTTCATCACACCTGGAATGACCTGCTCGACTGTACCAGCAAGTGACAAAAGTTTGAAATGGAAATCTATGTTCCAAGTGTTACCGAAGTGATTTATGTGATTGGATAGCTTCTATATGATGTATAGAAGGTATCTGGAGTGAGTTTGGGCAATGCTTAAACCAGGTATGAGTTTGGTGTTTAAGGTTTCAAGGTTTACAACAATGGAGGTTTGATGGTGATTTTGAGTTAGTGTTTCTTAGGATGGTGAATATGATAAACAACTTCCAAATTATGTTTAGAAGCTACCTCAATTGTTGTTGACACCAAGAATACTCAGAACTCAAAATAGCTACGTTTATGAAAATGACCAATTTTTGGACTTTCAAGTGAAGGGGTGACTTTGGGAATTATGGTGTGTTTGATTTCAGAGGCAATGCTCTCTATTTATAGGCCAAAATTAGGGTTTATGGGTGAAAGAATCAGATCATTTGGCTGTGTGGTTTGAAAGTTGTACCATCTTGCTTCTCCATGAAGAAATGAGAAAGTTATGATTTCAAGTTGTCGCACGCTCGCGAAAATCAGACAGAGTCGCCACCAATATATTTATCCCAAAGAAGGAAAGGAATATCGGAAAACCTAGAATAAAGAAAGGATAAGAAAAGGTCTTTCGACCAGAGATTGGGTACGGGAGTCGGTTACGCAAGGGGAAGGTGCTAGCACCCCTCACGCCCATCGTACTCGATGGTATCCACCTATGTTTGTTCTATTCTAAGGGTGTATAAATCTAAAGCTTAATTACTAAGGGAATGCATGCAAATGAAAGAAAAAGAAACACGGGGAAAATAAGGTTTTAAATAGTTGTGCTCGCTTAGGCCCCGCGACCTAATGCCTACGTATCCTTTTCAGGAATCAGAGCGCCGTAGTTCGACTCTTTAGTTTTTGTTTGTTTTTGTGTTTTTTAGTTGAACAGTTACATTCGCACTCCGCTGCTCGACCTCTGGAGTCTTAAGCTGGGAATGGAGCGGAAATAACGTGTCCGATTAGGAGAAAGAATGCCCTGAAGGCAAGAGAAAGAATGCCTCGGAGGCAAGAGAGAGATGAGAGAAAATTGGTTTGTGTTTTTTAGGTGTAATTCCATGATGGACGAAAACCCACTACAAGGCTTCGCATCACTTCCTTACTTTGCTTAGCTCTGAGCCTTTATTAGATATTTTGAAGTGTTTTTGGTTAAGTGTCTTTTAAGGGAAATTAATTTGTGACTTGAATCATGCCTTAAAATAGTTTTTTGAATATTTAGAGAATGCACATCGAGGCCTACGCCACAATCGTTTCTCTAAATGAAATACAGTTTTTGAATAATTAGAGAATGCACATCGAGGCCTACGCCACAATCGTTTCTCTAAATAACGGTTAAGAAATACACCGAGGCCTACGCCTCAATCATTTCTCTTCCGCTAAGTGGGAAAGAACATACATCGGGGCCTACACCCCAATCATTTCTTTCACACTAAAAAAAGGCATTAGCATGATTCGCGTCGTCCTTTATTAATGTTTTGAAGTTGAAAAGGAAAAGGAAAACTAGCCTAAAATGATCAACTAGTCTAATGTTATGGGAACGTCTAATTCCTAAAGTTGTCATGGTCTCTACCTAAAGTTAGGAGTAAAGGAGCGATGAAAATACAAACATAAGCGGAGATCGAGGATACAAGTAAAAATTACGAGTAAAAAATCACAAGTGAGCATGATACAAAATGGGTACAAAAATTGGCTAAAAGAATGACTTGAAAATATAGCGCAAAACATGAAAACAAATGATTTAGAATATAGTGCGAAAATGAATTAAAAGATACTATTTTTATGAGAATTTTACATGAGAAAAAGAATTCGAATTAAGCATAAAGAATTAAAAGGAAATTAGCCTAAAACTAATATCTTTATGTGAATATTTTTTATGTCAAAATTAGTATTAAAAGGTCTAAAAGAAAGTTAAAAATAGTCATTTTATTGTCTAAAAGGAAGTGGGAAAAATCTAAGTAAAAAGCCTAAAATTCTAGCAATTTTAAATAGAGTCAGGGGGTGTAATCTGAATTACTAGGCGTGATTAGCAGCAGGGCGCAGGGCCCAGCCCAAAGGATGTTTTTTTTTTTTTCAGATTTTTGCCAGAAGAATTATGGGCTCAGTGGGGGTATGGTAGCAAATTCAGCCCAAGAATAATTTTTGTTTCAGCTTCTCTAATGGCCAAAAACATATGAAATGGGCTCAGAGTGGGGGTGTGGAACTAGTAATTTCGGTCAAGGCCCTCATGATCCATGAACACAAATTTTCTAATCAGATCCAATTAATCCAAACCTTATGCTAATTTCAATCAGATCCAGTTTTATATATCAATTAAACTTTATACTAAATCCAGTTAATCCTCAAATTAAACTTAGATTAATATAGACTTTATATTAAAATTGATGTTAAACTTTATGTTAAAAAACAAGATTAATTCAATTCAGCAGAAGACCAAAAGGGAATTAGGTCAAAGTATGGCTATTAGGATTAACCTGAAGAAGCTCTCTCCTCTCGAACGCTAACGGCGACGGCGGTAGCCTTCCCCTTCTCCGATCGATTGCGCCGCTGTGACAATACCATAGCACAACGAAACACAAATTCGCCTCTCACCTCACCCTAGACCGATCATCCTTCACTCTCTCCGAATCAAGCTCTCGTCACGTCTTCCTCGCTCCGATTTCTGACCGGAGGTTATTCAATTCGACGGCAACGATAAAGAACCAGAGAAATCCAGGTATCCTTCACCTTCTTGCTTTCGATTATTTCGATTCCTTTCTCTTCCGATTCTCTGAGTTGATGCTGAAGTTCTTGTTGATTTTGTTATAGCGTGATGATGTTGATGAAGGTTCAAGATTGTTGTGAGTTGAAACTGATTGATGAAGATTGAGGTTATTGAAGGTTGAAGTTCGAGAGAGATTAGGAATTGATGATGATGAGGATTGATGATATGTGAAGGGATTGAAGAAGATGAATGAGTTGCAGAGGGGAATAGTGATGGCCGAATCAATGGAGGAGCAGAGGGAGGTAGGTGAATATGTGTGAACAATGGTGAAGTTGAATGAAAGGGATGAAATGGTGGAGAGTGAAAACAGAGTGGTGAAGGTCAAAAATGGCGGTTATGTGTGGAGATTAGGGGAAGATGAATGTGATTGTGGTTCTGAATTCAGAGAGTGAGAGAGTGATGAAGGTGAATCGTGGAAGAGAATGATGAAGTGAAGGTGGATTATGAAAGTGAGGGTGAACTTGGAAGAATGGTGGAGGTTATGGAAGGTGGTAAAGTGGTGGAGTGAAGGGGATGAAAGAACTCAAGGACTGAAGCCAGATTCTGATTTATAGCAGGTCTCAGGTTTGTTCCCCAAAACTCAGATTTTCTGTTATGATTCAGTTATCTGTTAGTTACAAATTGGTTCCAATTCTGTTATAAGTTTGTTATGAATCAGTTAGACAGTTAGAGGTGGTTATAAGGTAGTTAGTTATAGGTTTGAAATTGTTAACTGGTGGATGGAAAAAGAATTGAAATTGGTTTAGGGAATTTTCTGTTAAATGCTGTCAGGATTATAGATTGGTTTGTAAGTAACAGTGAGCTTAATGAATGGAAAATCGGTTTTGGGACTGTGTTAGGCACTGAAGCATCTCTTGAATGAGCTTGGTTTACATTGTGGGTCTGATTTGAATGTGGTGTGTATGTTGATGAGATTTGGATTTCATTCGCCTCGTTTTTTAGTTCTCTCTTGAATTGAATGGTGATGATTTTTTTGTATGCAGGTTTGGCAAGGTGTTTATGCTGGGTATATATATATCACGACATGGTATTGGAATTAGAGGATTTAAAGTAGATGGGCAAGCTTGAAAGCGAGAGGGAGATTAGCTGACTGTGGTTGATTTAAATATGTATGGTAGTTGGGTTTAGGAATTTATATAGGAGACCTTAGGATCAGGATACTGACTTGTAATATATTTTGTAATAGTTCCTTTTTTTGGGTGATGTGTAATGAATAATTGGGCTTTTGAATGAATGTTTGATTGTGATTTGTAATGGATATTGGGCTCCTTGAAATGAACTTGGGCTTTTTGTGTAATTATTTTCTCTTTGGTTTCCCTTCTTGTAACATGAATAAATCTTGGATAAATGGGCTTTAAGCTTCACCCTTGAACTTGAGATAATCACCATACGGGCTAGAGATATAAGAACTATTTGACATCTTTGAATAAAAACATACTTTGAATCCTTGAATAATGATAACCTTGAATAATGCCTAAACCACGATCTCTTGTATGCGAAGAGATCCAACCAATCAATTTACTCTTTTGTGAGCTTAAACCCTTAGTCTCTAAATAAAATCCTTTACATCCAAGATCCTTAATCTCATTTTCAAATTACTGATGAATGTATGATTTTTTTTATTGATGGCCTAATATGTGAATGATTTTAAAGCAATAGCCAGTTAGAAATAAAATAAAATTATATGGGCAAATTTTAGGGTGCAACAGCTGCCCCTATTTAATCGTCTTAAACCTGAAGGTGAGATTGGCGCTAGCCTTTCGAAAATTCAAGGTAGAAGAAGATTAAATACCAAGTGAACCTGAAAATTTGCCCCATGAGGTATGATCCACTGGGGAAGAAATGGTGTTAAATCCACTAAGGAAGATTGTATCAACTCTGGGTTGAACAAATTAACTCTGGGTTAAAAATGAAATAAACGTCAACTCTGGGTTGAAAAAGAAAAGTGGGTCAACTCTGGGTTGAGTGGAAAATGACAAAAGGTAACCGTCATCTCTGGGTTGAATGGGAAAGAGAAGGATCAACTATGGGTTGAATAAAAGATAACCGTCAACTCTGGGTTGAATGGGAAAGAAAGACAAGGATCAACTCTGGGTTGAATAAAAGATAACCGTCAACTCTGGGTTGAGCTAGAAAAGACAAGAGATAACCATCAACTTTGGGTTGAGAGGGGAAGAGAAATCAATTCTGGATTGAATAAGGGATAATCATCAACTCTGGGTTGAGAGGGGAAGAGAAATCAATTCTGGATTGAATAAGGGGTAACCATCAACTCTGGGTCGAGAGGGGAAAAGGATAAAGAATAACCATCAACTCTGGGTTGAGTGGGAAAAGACAAGGAATCAACTCTGGGTTGAGTAAAAGATAAGCGTCAACTCTGGGTTGAGCGGGAAAAGAAAAGAGATAACCGTCAACTCTGGGTTGAGTGGGAGGAGATAATTAACTCGGTTAAAAGACGGAGAGAAAGTCAACTCTGGGTTGAACTCAAAAACATCAACTCTGGGTTGAAGAAAAATGACCATGATTGGCTTTGGGAGATGACACCACAATGGTAACTCTGAGTGATCCAGTGGAATATCGATTGATTGCTTGTAGGGACCTCGTCTGATGAGTAACTTGGCTTATGCTTCATATGCAAATGTTTGATTTACTTTATGCACTTCTGAAGATGTGATGCAATGATTTCTATATGCAGTGTACTGATGGATTTGTCAGGGTTTTTGCTTTGTGTGGAATAGATTAGGTGGAGTTCTGAAACTCTGCTTGAGAATCAAGGTGGGGTGGATGCCCCTGATTTGTTGATGATTGGATTATTGAGGGAGATATGCCAATGAGAATGCGATGATATGCATGATGCATGCATGACTATGAACGGAATGATTTGTTTCCAAGGCACCAAGGATGGATGGAGAGTGCCTTTATAGAAAGGTCATTGCTTGTAGGATAGAATTTGTGAAGGTGAGGTGTTTGGCTTGACTTCTCGACACCTATCTTGATATCTGACGCTTGATTGAAGATGAAGAGATGAATTGTTACTAGCTTGCCCCAGCGTGTATGATTTCTTGAGATAGAACTTTGATAATGATTGAATCATGGAAATTTGCGATGGTCTGCCCCAGTGTAGATCATGGAATGGATGCCCCAGATTGAAAGGAACTCTTCCACCTAATGGATGTTTCAGATATTTGCTTAGTGGATGACCAACCTTTGCCTTTGTAAGATTACTCGATGGAATTTCAATGTTGAACTTTCCTTGGTATCAAATACTTAATTTCATATTAGAGACAATTCTGTTTTGAAAGAGATAATGAGAATGCAATGCACATGTTAATCTCAAAAGAAAAGTTTTATTTGTCAAAATGTTGTATTGATACTAGCACAAATGAAAAGCAACATTAGGAGTCAGTTTGACATGATTTTTACAGTTTGTATGCTTTCGGAACGAACCTTGCTTCAATTAGGACTTTTGAGGGTTGTAACGTGGCCGGGTTCACGGTTTGAGAAACAAAGGATAAAGGCTCAAGTTCTACTTAACCCACCCCTCTTCGTGATGTCCTCCAGTCCTACGTTCAGTTAGTTTGACACGAGTATTCGCCTTTCAGGAAGGATTGCGATGGATGAGGATCCTTTATGGTTTTGATGGAGGTGGCAGTCACCCTTTGGTGCTTTCGTTGATGATCATAACAACTTGTCCCTTAGAGGATTTCTTTCTTTTGCTTTGCCTTTTGCTTTCCCTAACTTTTGCCTGGACAAAAAGTTTCTTTTGATATTGGTGTTCGTTGTCCAGCGGGATATGCCCTAATTTTTGCCTAAGTCAATTGCTTCAAAGCTTTTCCTTCTTTCTTTTTTTTTGACTTAGCGGGCTCTTTTTTTTCTTTTTTTTTTATGATTCATAACTTTCTTTTCATTCTTTTTTTTCTCGTTCGGGAACAAGTTGTATGGTTTTTGTGATTGTCTTGATGAAAAGGTTGTGACTGCCTTCTTCTTAGTGAATGAGAGACATCCATTGTGGATAGTGCTCTTCTTATTTTGTTGTGAGAGATGGAATATGATTGATCCTCTGATGGAATACCTGAAAGTTGAGCGCTCAGTCGCACTAACTGAAGACTACCCTGCCCCTGGTAAAGATTGAGGGTTTTGCATTTTTTGAAAAGAAACTACTACTCCATAGGCTCAAAGGGGTTTACGAAGGTTTCACTCCCTTATAACTCCGGTGTTTAGGAATTGAAACAATGCCTGTACATCCTCAGCAGGATCTTGTTCCAAAAGCATACAATTAGTGATTCATGTGTTTTTTGATTTTTCATCATTCTCCTTTTTTTTAGTTGCTTAAGACAAATGAGTGAAGTATCAATGAACATAATGACAAGATGAAATGATTTGAGAAAAACATGTATATTGCATTATTTTTATTTATTCAAACAGATTGAGTTTCTTACAATAAGAAGTACTTGATACCAACAAAAGTAATACAATTGACAGTACACGAGGAATCTATACAATGGCAAGCTTGGTCTTGTTTGGATGCAAATGAAATGTTCTTTGACAAACATAAAGTCTTTAGGCTCCATTGGTAGAAGGTGCCATAACAGCTTGATCTTGTTTGTAATTCCCCATGATTCTTTGTTTATTGTCCCTTGTCATGTATCGGTGTCGAGGAATCGTCTTGTCTGATCTGATGGAGAGGAAGAAGGTAAGAGTCTTGGTAACCATGGATGCACATGCATGAATGCAAAAATGTTAATGAAAATGCAAATGTATCATAAATCAGGATCAAGGATCAAGGCCTCTTGGATAACAACTTCTCATGGTCAATAAGATATGGTCGAATCCTCCAGATTCAGAGGTTCGACGTTGCTTTCTGGATAAACAGCTTGTGCATAAGTCAAAGATGGTCGAACCCTCCAGATTCAGAGGTTCGACGTTGATTCTGAATACCCCTTGCATAAGTCACATAAGGTCAAACCTCCAGATTCAGAGGTTCGACGTTGATTCTGATAGATAACTGATGTAGAACTTCTGCATAAGTCAAATGTCCCAGGATCAAAGGTTCGACGCCTTTTTAAATACCAGGAGAACCGATAGTCACCAACAGAACATGTACCTGTACCTGTTAAGAATATGATTCCCTCCCCACTCACGGGTGTAGTCTAGGTCAGGGTAGGTCAATATGGCAACCAGCGTTATCAGTTCTCCTAAGATACCATCATTGTTGCATCTACATGCCAACGATGATACCCCATTTGAACCTCGACTGGGCGTGGGTCTCATGATCGCACTAGACAAGACCTGACATCTCATCGGCGTCATGACTATCCACTCTATCCTAGGTATCCTATGTGTCAACTCTGGCCTGGGTATTGGGCCTTTTACCTCAAATCAGTAACATCCCATCCCAACAGACAGCAGAATAATAATCATAGTATATGAAAATAAAATGCGATGCATAAAAAAATAAAGCAATAAAGCAATAAAGTAATAAAGCAATAAAGCAATAAATAAACACCCAAAGAAAAGAAAACAAACGCAAGCTAGGATCGACTTGCTAAGAATGGACCAGCACAGGTCTATCACATCCCCAGCAGAGTCGCCAGCTGTCGCACGCTCGCGAAAATCAGACAGAGTCGCCACCAATATATTTATCCCAAAGAAGGAAAGGAATATCGGAAAACCTAGAATAAAGAAAGGATAAGAAAAGGTCTTTCGACCAGAGATTGGGTACGGGAGTCGGTTACGCAAGGGGAAGGTGCTAGCACCCCTCACGCCCATCGTACTCGATGGTATCCACCTATGTTTGTTCTATTCTAAGGGTGTATAAATCTAAAGCTTAATTACTAAGGGAATGCATGCAAATGAAAGAAAAAGAAACACGGGGAAAATAAGGTTTTAAATAGTTGTGCTCGCTTAGGCCCCGCGACCTAATGCCTACGTATCCTTTTCAGGAATCAGAGCGCCGTAGTTCGGCTCTTTAGTTTTTGTTTGTTTTTGTGTTTTTTAGTTGAACAGTTACATTCGCACTCCGCTGCTCGACCTCTGGAGTCTTAAGCTGGGAATGGAGCGGAAATAACGTGTCCGATTAGGAGAAAGAATGCCCTGAAGGCAAGAGAAAGAATGCCTCGGAGGCAAGAGAGAGATGAGAGAAAATTGGTTTGTGTTTTTTAGGTGTAATTCCATGATGGACGAAAACCCACTACAAGGCTTCGCATCACTTCCTTACTTTGCTTAGCTCTGAGCCTTTATTAGATATTTTGAAGTGTTTTTGGTTAAGTGTCTTTTAAGGGAAATTAATTTGTGACTTGAATCATGCCTTAAAATAGTTTTTTGAATATTTAGAGAATGCACATCGAGGCCTACGCCACAATCGTTTCTCTAAATGAAATACAGTTTTTGAATAATTAGAGAATGCACATCGAGGCCTACGCCACAATCGTTTCTCTAAATAACGGTTAAGAAATACACCGAGGCCTACGCCTCAATCATTTCTCTTCCGCTAAGTGGGAAAGAACATACATCGGGGCCTACACCCCAATCATTTCTTTCACACTAAAAAAAGGCATTAGCATGATTCGCGTCGTCCTTTATTAATGTTTTGAAGTTGAAAAGGAAAAGGAAAACTAGCCTAAAATGATCAACTAGTCTAATGTTATGGGAACGTCTAATTCCTAAAGTTGTCATGGTCTCTACCTAAAGTTAGGAGTAAAGGAGCGATGAAAATACAAACATAAGCGGAGATCGAGGATACAAGTAAAAATTACGAGTAAAAAATCACAAGTGAGCATGATACAAAATGGGTACAAAAATTGGCTAAAAGAATGACTTGAAAATATAGCGCAAAACATGAAAACAAATGATTTAGAATATAGTGCGAAAATGAATTAAAAGATACTATTTTTATGAGAATTTTACATGAGAAAAAGAATTCGAATTAAGCATAAAGAATTAAAAGGAAATTAGCCTAAAACTAATATCTTTATGTGAATATTTTTTATGTCAAAATTAGTATTAAAAGGTCTAAAAGAAAGTTAAAAATAGTCATTTTATTGTCTAAAAGGAAGTGGGAAAAATCTAAGTAAAAAGCCTAAAATTCTAGCAATTTTAAATAGAGTCAGGGGGTGTAATCTGAATTACTAGGCGTGATTAGCAGCAGGGCGCAGGGCCCAGCCCAAAGGATTTTTTTTTTTTTTTCAGATTTTTGCCAGAAGAATTATGGGCTCAG
Organism: Vicia villosa; assembly: GCF_029867415.1. Lineage (NCBI taxonomy): Eukaryota > Viridiplantae > Streptophyta > Magnoliopsida > Fabales > Fabaceae > Vicia > Vicia villosa. Next base: position 37,128 of record NW_026706753.1, on the reverse strand, counting down.
TGGGGGTATGGTAGCAAATTCAGCCCAAGAATAATTTTTGTTTCAGCTTCTCTAATGGCCAAAAACATATGAAATGGGCTCAGAGTGGGGGTGTGGAACTAGTAATTTCGGTCAAGGCCCTCATGATCCATGAACACAAATTTTCTAATCAGATCCAATTAATCCAAACCTTATGCTAATTTCAATCAGATCCAGTTTTATATATCAATTAAACTTTATACTAAATCCAGTTAATCCTCAAATTAAACTTAGATTAATATAGACTTTATATTAAAATTGATGTTAAACTTTATGTTAAAAAACAAGATTAATTCAATTCAGCAGAAGACCAAAAGGGAATTAGGTCAAAGTATGGCTATTAGGATTAACCTGAAGAAGCTCTCTCCTCTCGAACGCTAACGGCGACGGCGGTAGCCTTCCCCTTCTCCGATCGATTGCGCCGCTGTGACAATACCATAGCACAACGAAACACAAATTCGCCTCTCACCTCACCCTAGACCGATCATCCTTCACTCTCTCCGAATCAAGCTCTCGTCACGTCTTCCTCGCTCCGATTTCTGACCGGAGGTTATTCAATTCGACGGCAACGATAAAGAACCAGAGAAATCCAGGTATCCTTCACCTTCTTGCTTTCGATTATTTCGATTCCTTTCTCTTCCGATTCTCTGAGTTGATGCTGAAGTTCTTGTTGATTTTGTTATAGCGTGATGATGTTGATGAAGGTTCAAGATTGTTGTGAGTTGAAACTGATTGATGAAGATTGAGGTTATTGAAGGTTGAAGTTCGAAAGAGATTAGGAATTGATGATGATGAGGATTGATGATATGTGAAGGGATTGAAGAAGATGAATGAGTTGCAGAGGGGAATAGTGATGGCCGAATCAATGGAGGAGCAGAGGGAGGTAGGTGAATATGTGTGAACAATGGTGAAGTTGAATGAAAGGGATGAAATGGTGGAGAGTGAAAACAGAGTGGTGAAGGTCAAAAATGGCGGTTATGTGTGGAGATTAGGGGAAGATGAATGTGATTGTGGTTCTGAATTCAGAGAGTGAGAGAGTGATGAAGGTGAATCGTGGAAGAGAATGATGAAGTGAAGGTGGATTATGAAAGTGAGGGTGAACTTGGAAGAATGGTGGAGGTTATGGAAGGTGGTAAAGTGGTGGAGTGAAGGGGATGAAAGAACTCAAGGACTGAAGCCAGATTCTGATTTATAGCAGGTCTCAGGTTTGTTCCCCAAAACTCAGATTTTCTGTTATGATTCAGTTATCTGTTAGTTACAAATTGGTTCCAATTCTGTTATAAGTTTGTTATGAATCAGTTAGACAGTTAGAGGTGGTTATAAGGTAGTTAGTTATAGGTTTGAAATTGTTAACTGGTGGATGGAAAAAGAATTGAAATTGGTTTAGGGAATTTTCTGTTAAATGCTGTCAGGATTATAGATTGGTTTGTAAGTAACAGTGAGCTTAATGAATGGAAAATCGGTTTTGGGACTGTGTTAGGCACTGAAGCATCTCTTGAATGAGCTTGGTTTACATTGTGGGTCTGATTTGAATGTGGTGTGTATGTTGATGAGATTTGGATTTCATTCGCCTCGTTTTTTAGTTCTCTCTTGAATTGAATGGTGATGATTTTTTTGTATGCAGGTTTGGCAAGGTGTTTATGCTGGGTATATATATATCACGACATGGTATTGGAATTAGAGGATTTAAAGTAGATGGGCAAGCTTGAAAGCGAGAGGGAGATTAGCTGACTGTGGTTGATTTAAATATGTATGGTAGTTGGGTTTAGGAATTTATATAGGAGACCTTAGGATCAGGATACTGACTTGTAATATATTTTGTAATAGTTCCTTTTTTTGGGTGATGTGTAATGAATAATTGGGCTTTTGAATGAATGTTTGATTGTGATTTGTAATGGATATTGGGCTCCTTGAAATGAACTTGGGCTTTTTGTGTAATTATTTTCTCTTTGGTTTCCCTTCTTGTAACATGAATAAATCTTGGATAAATGGGCTTTAAGCTTCACCCTTGAACTTGAGATAATCACCATACGGGCTAGAGATATAAGAACTATTTGACATCTTTGAATAAAAACATACTTTGAATCCTTGAATAATGATAACCTTGAATAATGCCTAAACCACGATCTCTTGTATGCGAAGAGATCCAACCAATCAATTTACTCTTTTGTGAGCTTAAACCCTTAGTCTCTAAATAAAATCCTTTACATCCAAGATCCTTAATCTCATTTTCAAATTACTGATGAATGTATGATTTTTTTTATTGATGGCCTAATATGTGAATGATTTTAAAGCAATAGCCAGTTAGAAATAAAATAAAATTATATGGGCAAATTTTAGGGTGCAACACAAGTGTGAAGTACAACCTTTAAGCATGCTTGGAGAGATTCTTCTGCAGATTGGGAGCTTGCTTGTTGTGTTTAAATTGCTTTTGGTGCAGAGGGAGCAATGTAGTGGCTCAAGGAGTGGACTTTGTGCATAAAGATTTGCTTTTCAATAATGGAAGTCTTCACTCTTGTACACAAATGGCATGAAAGTTGAATAATGGTTAGAACAATTGGATTATAGCTCAAAAGCAAGTGTAATCTTCTGATTATGGTGGATCCAACAAGTTAGAGGACCTGTAATGCTTTGATCTTGCATATTTGGATAAGCTTGGATCATAACTTTGCATTTTCATTACTTGAATTCAAGTGTTAGGGCAACATCTTCTTCAATTCGATTCTCCCAACTCATACATGCTATGGAGGTGTTTGAGTACTCGTTGGAAAGCTCTTCAAACACTCTTCAACTCCCTTGTTTGGTGCTTCTTTAAATTCACCTTCCATCTTGGTGAAAAATGGCCATGAAGTTAGGGAAAAACTAGGTTAAAACACTTAGAAATTTTCTAAGTCTTTTGTATGAAACTTCATGATCCCATAACTCTCAAATGATTCATTTTTTGGGAAAACGTTATATGTGACAAAGTTGTTGTATGGATCAAGATCTAAAACTTTCATGTTGGAAGATTTTTCCGTTTCTTCTTGGATTTTGAAGTTACGTGCACATAAAGTTATGACTAAAAGACTTGAAAAAACACTTAAAATTTCTAAGTGTTTTTTAACCTTCCAACTTTGACTTTTGTTGACTTTTTATTCTTGATTGATTTTCTTGATTTTTCTTGATCAAATGACTCCAATAATCACGTGTTAATGATTTTATCTTCAAAAGTTCATAGTTGACCAAATTTCCCAAAAATCAAAGGCAGTCTTGAATAGTTGACTTTTCCAAATGAATTGCATTCTTGTGAATTTCAATTGAATCAAGCTCTCCTCTTAAAATGAATGACATGAGTGGATTGTAATGATGCATTGGAGATCCTTGAATCATGGTTTGAACTATGGAGCTATGTCTTGATTAAACGTCAACCCTCTAGAGGAATTAGGTCAAAAACCCTAATTTATGTGCTAGATGAAATTGGAAGTGGTTGATCTTGAATTGAGCCACACCTGGACTTGAATATTTATGAGGATAATAATTTGAGCATATAAGAATGCTTGAGTCTCCTGATCAACCACCTACCTTGGGAAACAAGCAACAAGCAAAACACAATCTCTTTTTTTTTGTATATTTTGGTTAGCAAATGATATATGGACAATGATGATAATGATGATGATGATCACGCTATGCACAAAATGATGTGGAATCTCAGGGTCAAAAATTCGGGTACAACAAACTTAACTTGGACCTTTGAAGATGAAGCGTTCTTCTATTCAAGATGAATAGTTGGAAAAAACAACCGCCCATAAATTGTGAAAAATAAGAGAGTTATTCACTTTTGAAGATAGGCATGCCATACTTGAAATTTCACTATGTCCATAAAATTTGCTTCCTTTCATGGTCTTCCACTCAAAATTTGCTCTTGATCTTCAAAGATTGATGGAAGTAGACTCATTCAAGATTACCATGCAAAAAAATGGGCTCAAAATGATTTTAAAAAAAATGAGCAAGTTATGATCTATTGAAGTGGACACACAATTCCTTTAACTTTCAAAGGCATCCCTATAATGTCTTCTCACTTTTGATGACTTTCTTCACAAAATTTCCCCTTGACTTGTGAAGAGAAATTGTTGATGATGTCAAGGAGAATAATTTGCAAAAATAATCACTTAAAAATGGTGAAAATTGAGGTAGTTATGCCCTTGTTATCATAGAATCAAGAACTTGTCAAATAAGGTCAAACATCTTGAATTAAATTTGAATCTCTTGAAATTTCTTTGCATGATGAAGCATAAGGAGATATATGAGACTTTGAAATGATGTATTCTTGAATCACTCTTGATTTTAAGGCTCATGGATTGATGAAACTTGTTGAAGAAGGCATAGAATTTAACACTTGAACCTATGGAGCTTCTTGATGAATGAAGCTACATGATCTTGAGATAAACTTGATCAAATGAAGTGGATAGATGCTTAAAATATGACATTTGATTATGAGGATATCTCCCTTGAGGTCTAATCCATTTAGCTTCCATGAATGATTTATTGATTGAGGGTCGATCCTTAAAACCCTAGCTTTACAAGAGGTGTGGATGTACTTGATTCAATCACCTACAATGCACAAAGCTTTAAGAGAGAAAAAGACATCTTTTTGTATATTTGTTAGTATAACATAATAAAGAAGTATTCACAAGTTAAACAAACATGGATGCTTGGTGATCCTCTCAAAGGTGAGGTGAGCACAAATCTAAAATTGAATATCAAGATTGTGATATTGATTAATGGTTGGAATGAAAATGATTTAAGGAATCTTAGGGTAAAAAACTGGGGTATGACACCTACCACCCGATTAAAGTTATCAATAAAGGAAGAAGTTCTTCCACGACAAAAAACATTTCTACTGGGAAAAACTTCTCCTTTTCAAAAGGAGAGTAGACGACATATACCATCGTTGTGTACCCGAAGAGGAGGTGAGAAACATTATAACTCATTGCCATTTCTCTCCAATGGCAGACATGCAAGTATATCCAAAACTTACGCTAAGAGCCTTCAATCTAGCCTTTACTAGCCCACACTATGGCGTGATGTGCATGCTTACATCATTAAATGCGACCAGTGCCAACGCACCAGAAACATTTCAGGGTGCGATGAGATGCCCATAAAGAATATCCAAGAAGTGGAAGTGTTTGATGTTTGGGGAATTGATTTCATGGGACCTTTTCCACAATCATTAGGAAACAAGTATATAATCATCGCTATCGACTACGTATCTAAATGGATCGAAGTGATTGCCTCCCGTACAAATGATGCACGAGAAGTTATTAAGCTATTTAAAAACTATATATTTTCTAGGTTTGGAGTACCCTACCTCGACATAAGCGATGACAGTCCCATTTTATTTCAAGGATTTTCGAGTACCTCTTAAACAAATATGGAGTTAAGTATATAGTGGCAACAACTTATCACCCACAACACCAGTGGACAAGTAGAGGTTTCAAATAAGGAGATCAAACAGATTCAGGAAAAGACTGTTTCCATATCTAGAAAAGATTGGTCCTCTAGATTACCAGAAGCATTATGGGCCAATAGGACAGCCTATAAGATTCCTATAGGAACAACCCCTTTTAATTTTGTCTATGGAAAGTATTTTCATCTACTATTTAAGCTAGAACATAAGGCATATTGGGCCATTAAAGCTCTAAAAATGAATTATCAGACAACTGGTATTTAACATATACTAGACATCAATGAACTGGACGAATTCCAACTTGATGCCTATGAAAAGGCTATAATCTATAAAGCGCACACTAAGAAATAACATGATAGACTAAGTAGAAAGAATTCAATATAGATGACTTAGTGCTCCTTTTCAACTCCAAATTGCGCCTTTTTCCCAGTAAATTATGCTCCATATGGACTGGGCCATTAAAAGTTACAAGAGTTATGCAAACTGGTGCTGTAGATATTCAAAGCCAAAAGTTGGCTCCTTTTATTATAAATGGGAAGAGAATAAAAAATTACACTAGCAACAAAAATCCAAAATAGTACCATCACGATACCTTGACAGAGCCTCTGCTTGCTACACCTACAACCTGATTTTAAGGCTTACACAATCGTCGAGCTATCGACGTTAAACAGAGCGTTGTGTGGGAGGCAACCCATAGTTTTACTTTTCTTTATTTCATTTTATATTTTTTGTTAATAAAATTCTAAATTATGTTTTTTTCTTTTCAAGGCCACTGCATTCCCACTTAGCCAAATTTTCCACTAATATTATTTTAGGATGCAGACACTTGACGAGATGAATATCGTTTTCAAAAATGATGACCAAACCCCCAACCTACAAAAACCTCACAATGGAGTTCCTAAGTTCATTTCATTTGCGACCCCATATAGGATCGGGCAAGATAGACGTTTATCCACATTTAGGCTCTTTGGCCGAGATTACCGTCTCAAAATTAGAGAGTTAGCTAGATACCTTACCTTTCAACATATCCCACAAGCTTATTCTGAAGTGTCGATGATATGCAAGTCGTATTAGACCATTTTTGGGGAAAGATCACTGAAGATCTTCATCCTTACCATAAGGCTGTGAATAACACTCTCATCCATAACCCTGTCATTCGGTACTTTCATATGGTTACTTCCCAAACATTCTTCATAAAAATGCCAAACCAAACTAATTTGAGCAAAGAAGAGATGTTCTTTATCTTGAGTATTTTCCAAAATCGTCTTGTAAACTCTACAACCTTCCTATTGACAAATTTGAATGAGTTTGCCCATGAGCTCGTAGAAAACATTTATGTGGGCGGACTTGTAACCCACGTTGTTGTAGCATTAGGACTACGCCATCGTCTGACTCAGTTGACACCTACCTTTGGGTACCACCTGCACGATATTGACCGCTGACTAAATTATAATTTAGTAAGGTGTGAGGGACCCGACCAATTCAAAATTCTTATTAATTACGAGGTAGTCTGTAACGCCCGGAAAAATAATTATTTTCTTAATTTATTCATTTGTGATGTTTATTGAAATTTTCGCGTTTTGGGAGATTTAGTCGGTATTAGTTCGGGATAGCGGATCGATATTTAATCGAAAATTTTAATATTTTTAGTATTAGAAATATTAATGAGTTGATATTTAGCGTTTTGGGAATTTTCCGAGTAACTAAGATTTGACCGGAAATATGAGACATTGAGTTATTAGAAGCTTTTAGCCGTATTTATTTTATTATTTATTTTAATTAACTTGGTGTATTGTAAAGAAATCAATTGCCTAATAAATTATCCAATGGTCTATTAAGGCAATCACTATATATAGATATTGAGGCAAAGCTAGGCACCAAATGGTTTTCTTTTAAAAAGGTATATACTTGTGTTGGCTGGAGATTTCGTTTAGAGAAAATATTCTTTGAAGAGTTAGAATTCGAAGAAAGATGGTTACTGATGACCATTTCTGAGATTAAAAATGGCTACTGATGGCCATGTTTCGAGGATGTTGTTTAAGTTGAAGTAAAGATGGTTAGAATTGAAGCTAATTCGAAGTGAATTGTCTTTAAGACTTAGACATTTCGCGAAATACGAATGGTTCTGAAGCTTGACGTGTTTTCGTGGCATTCTCGGTTTTGATCACGTTGCCATGTATCGAAAGAGGATTCAGGCGGGAGGATTTGAATTTCGACATAGTCTGTGTAACCGAACAAGGACAGATGGCATCCCAGGGATTCATGTGAGCAACGTGGCATCAGATTAGTATAGGACCGTTAGGGTCGAAATTAGTATAAATAAGGGTCTTAATGTTAGGATTCCGGGTGTTCATTTTGTACAAATCACTCACAAATTACTCAAGTATCAAGTGTTAAGAGAACGAGTTCGCTGAGAAATGTACGTATGACACCAACACCATTTTAAATACATTTGTATCTTTCTTTATTCAAGTATCTTTTCAATTCCTTTATTTTTTCGTTTAACTTTCATTTTGAAGCATTTTACGTTTCTGCATTTAACATTCTTGCACGTTATATTTCTGCAGTTTACACGCTTTTTATGATTTTTTTGTCGAAGTTATATTAACATGTATAACAAGTGTTGTTTCACATGAATAGTCATATGATCATATCACAAACGAGTTTTCGAAGCAAGAACAAACAAATATGGATCAAATCATATCAAAAGACAATTGTTTGACTATGTCCTAGGATCAATCTAGTCGATCCTGCGAGTAACCAAAGTATATTTTATAGTTTGAAGGACTAGCGGTTGTTTACCGGAAATCACCGTAAACAAATTGGCACGCCCAGTGGGACAGTGTCGAACAGATTGTTATTAATTGATTGTTTTGTTTTGTCTAGAAAATATCAAGACCTTGTATGAACCTTAGGAACGGTAAATTAACCAGCAGTGCACAGCCGATTCCTAAACGAAGATACAACAAGAAAATGGTCAATGTGGCCAGTGGAGGGGGAGATCAAGATCCCCCACAGGGGTCAGGAACAGTAGCAGCAAATTCTACGCATGTTTCGACTTCTACTCAAGGAGCGCAGGATATACCAGGTTCGACAGGATCTGCAGCCATAGGTAGTTCCCAGGCTATGCCCGAAAATACATCAGGGCCAACAGGGACTGTTCCAGTCTCGAGTTCGACTACCGTGCCTTCGTTTACAGGCGCAAGCGAGATACCACCTTTCTCGACAAACGCTGCAAGTCAATTATATACCCCAGGACCATCCTCGTCTGGTTTAGAAAGTTGGAGACCCAACAACCCTTATGGAATGCCATATTCATACATGGTAGGATTACGAGGGGCAGAACCCACATACACTGCATCTAACCCAACGACGTTTTCGCCTAATGTCGGTTCAATAGGTCAAAGCGCCCAAAACACAGGCTTCTCTGCCCAAATACCTCCCTTAACTACCGGTAGTCAAGCGGCATTTCGACAGGAAATGGATGCAAGTAACCATGATATGTTAGGTGTCCTTGCTAGAGAATTGGGGTCGATCTTTAATCCATTAGCGACAAACATTGCCAGGACTAACCAGGAGAATGGAGAAACATATCAAAAAATATCTTCGCAAATAGGACGAATGGCGGATTTCTTAGGAGTCCCGCAAAATAGGCGAAAAAACAACCAATCAACCTATAAAGAAGGGGACCCAGTTCTAGAACAAATTCGGAATGCAGTTCCACCACCTAGGCCGACGCCAGTCGAACGAAATCAAATGGTAGATTTAGAAACTCAAAATCAAACGACTAACATTGGTCGACAAGCAGTTCCCCAACAACAGCCTAGAGTAGTTGTAGTGGGAAGAGACGAACATCCTGACGAAGTTGTACATAGGGTTAGGAGAGACAATTTGGCAACATAAAACAATCTCACTGCCATGATAGAAAGAATAATGACTAATAATGGCCTTAATACTGGACTTCGACGTCCAAACTACACATCCCCCATACCGGAATATATTATGCAAACAGAATTGCCAAGAGGTACCAAGGTACCCAAATTCACAAAATTTTCAGGGGACACTAGTGAATCAACAGTGGAACACATAGCCAGATATTTGACGGAAGCAGGGGATCTAGCAGGGAATGAGGATTTGAGAATTAAATACTTCCCTAGTTCGCTAACAAAAAATGCTTTTGTTTGGTTCACTACCTTACCCCCAAATTCCATAGACGCATGGACACACTTGGAGAGATTGTTCCATGAACAATTCTACATGGGTCAACTCAAGATAAGTCTGAAAGAATTGGCTAGCATCAAGAGGAAGTTCACGGAGCCTATAGATGATTACTTGAACAGGTTCCGTTTGTTGAAATCAAGATGCTTCACGGTTGTCCCAAAACATGAATTAGTCGAAATGGCTGCGGGCGGTCTAGACTATTCAATCAGAAAGAAACTAGATACCCAATACCTAAGGGATATGGCCCAATTGGAAGACAGGGTTCGACAAGTCGAACGACTAAAAGTAGAAAAGGCCAGAGCAAATAAAAGTTACAAGAAGGAGAGGGTAGCATATATTGAAGCTGAAGACGTTGACGGTGAATCTTTCGAAGATTCATACAGCATGGAAGAGGTCGAAATAGACCTAGCTGAATTGAAAGAAGCACCACCGTATTCTTGTAAGTTGCTCAACCCTTCTAATGGAAAAAACCCCGTTGAGAATGATAAAAGCGATAGATTTCCTAAGAAAACTTATACATTTGACGTCACTAAATGTGACGAAATATTCGATTTGTTAGTAAAAGATGGCCAGATGATAGTGCCTCCTAATTCCAAAGTTCCTCCGTTAGAACAACGGAAGAAGCGAGGCTTTTGTAAATATCATGGTTTTTTAGGCCATAAAACCTCACAATGTTTTCTTTTTAGGGATCTAATTCAGAATGCTATTAAGGACGGACGTCTGAAATTCGCTGATAAAACAAAGATTCATATAAAGGTTGACACAGACCCTTTGAATGTTGCTGACACTAACCTGTGTGAACCACTTGACGTCAACATGGTGGAAGTGTCTGAAACTGATGTTGCTGAATCGGAGATAATTTCAACTGGAAAGTAGGCTACTGAAAGCCTAAATGACAATACAGTCTTCAATGCTAATATTGAAGAATCCTTTGATGCATAGATGACTGAAGATCTGAAAGGGAAAACTAGCGAGGCCACTAAAGACCCCAGGGCGAAACTTTAGCAGATACAGATTTCTGAAGCCCCTCCGGCAGTTGTTAACATGGTCAATGTTAGGCGGCCTTTATCTGAAATAGAAGAACTAGAAAAGTGGTTGATAAGGGAGAAAGGAAACATTGAAATCCCACCGAGAGGGGAGAGTTTGAAAGATTATCTATGGAGTTGTCATGAGAAAAATGGTGGAAAAATGCTAATGTGCCCAAGGTGTTCGATTATGCTGAATCGAAGGGTTCAAGCTAACTTTGAGAGGGCCCTACGAGAAAGAATCGAACAACCCTAGAGAGGAGGAATCCTATTGCTGAAGGTATATCCAAGGACTGAAGAAAGCTTAGCAGGTTTCTTGGTCAGATGTCACAAAGAAAACACTGAGGTTGTATTATGTCCCAGATGTGGAGCAGTCTATGACAAACTACTAACGCGATCATTCGAAAGAGTATATTTCTACATGGGTCGAGAGACTCAGGGACTCCGTCCCAACATGTATGTGTTCGACAACCGGACCCCATCAAAGAGGCCAGACAACCCCCACCCTAGAGCTCGAAGGGTCACATTCAAAATCCCTGCAGACATACCCAGGGATAGATGGATGCAAGTTGGTGCGAGAACCAACAAATGGCGAAGTTGGGACCAAGGGGGAAGAACTGCAATGGCATATAGGAAGCAAATCCAGACTTCAAATTGAGAGATGTACAGGTTGGAGAATTATAAGGGCAAAAATCCTATGTCTAGATCCCAATGGAGAAGACACCAGAGGTTGAAGAAGGTCCAGAGAGAATATAAACCAAAGGAGGTTGGAGAGTCTAGTAGCAACAAAATCCCAATGCAGGGGGCAAGGAAAAGTAAACCTCCGGTGGAACGCAAGTTGTTCGATTCTGAAAATGAGAAGGAAGAAGAAAAGATGCATTCCAGCCCTTGGAAAGAAGACGATAGGATGACAGATGATTTCGACTCAGACGGAGTATCGTCTATAAACTTCAATTGCAATGTTGTGTCAGTACTCCCTCATGAGTTTAACCAAGAGACAGAAGCTGAAGATTGTGAGGAAGCTGATGCAGAAGAGATGGCAAGACACAGACCTGTGTGTTACTATGTGCTAAACAATGGGGCAGTCTAAGAGCAGAATGCCTTCTTCGAGAGGCCTGATGAAGGTATGAGAAACCACCTAAAACCCATCTATATAAGGGCTAAGATTGAAAATGTTGGCATTAACAAAGTCCTAGTGGATGGGGGGGCAGCAGTGAACCTAATGCCCCAGTACATGCTGAAGAGAATTGGTATGTTCGATACTGATATAAGGCCACATAACATGGTCTTGTCTAACTATGAAGGCAAAATAGGGCAAACTTTAGGAGTCATTCAAGTGAATTTAACTGTGGGTTCGGTCACAAGCCCAACGATGTTCATGGTGATACCAGCAAAGGCGAATTACAATCTTTTGCTAGGAAGGGAGTGGATCCATGGAGTTGCTGCAGTGCCTTCGACAATGCATCAAAGATTAACCATTTGGAGGGAAGATGGTATAGTAGAAAACATTGAAGGAGATCAGAGTTACTACATGGCTGAAGTTAATCAAGTCAATAAAACCAGTTTCGACAGGAACTTGGCAAACATAGGGCCTTGCCATGCTGCGGAAGATATATACACCCCAAATAAGAATGCTTTATACTATTTGTCTTTACACCCAAATGGGTTCCAATGGAATAGAGAAATAATGGACGGTCCAGAAGACACCGACCAATGGAGCATTTGCCAACAAGACGGCCAACAGGCTGGGATGACGACGTTGATGATATCTGAGTCATCCTTCTTCGAAAGTATTTCGGCTTACATAGCCGAGAACAAAAGAAAAACGGCTCTCGAAGCCAAATTATTAAACATGATTGTCGATGCAATTTAAAGAGAGGCAGAAACGATGGGTTCTGGGATACATTTGATCCCTCAATCTCCTGAAGACACAATTCAAGTTGAAAAGATCCCAGGTGAAGAGGCGAGTCAAAGGCTGGACGCGATCTATGATGAAGAACCCTTGGGATTCGAGAAAGACCCAATGGCGTCAAATATAAAGATGTTAGCTCAAGATCCACTCGAAGAAGTAAATCTTAGAGATGTAGACCAGAAGAGGGTAACGTATGTCAGTGCAAAATTAGAGCCATCTTTGAAATCAAGGGTCATTGCGTTATTGAAAGAAAACAAATATTGCTTCGCTTGGGATTACGACGAGATGCCTGGTTTAGGGAGAGATTTGGTCGAACTAAAGCTGCCCATAAAGGAAGAAAAAAAGCCCATCAAGCAAACTCCTAGGAGGTTCGCACCAGAGATTCATTCGAAGATCAAAGCAGAGGTCGAGAGACTTCTACGTTACAAGTTCATCAGAACTACAAGGTATGTTGAATGGATTGCTAATATTGTGCTGGTTATTAAAAAGAACGGTTCATTAAGAGTATGCATAGATTTTCGTGATCTGAATGCAGCAACTCCTAAGGATGAATATCCCATGCCTGTGGCAGAAATGCTAGTAGATTCAGCCGCAGGCTTCGAATATTTAAGTATGTTGGATGGATATTCTGGGTATAACCAGATCTTCATTGCAGAAGAAGATGTGTCCAAAACAGCATTTCGTTGCCCAGGGGCAATAGGCACCTACGAATGGGTTGTAATGCCATTTGGTCTGAAAAACGCTGGAGCAACTTATCAAAGAGCAATGAATTTTATATTCCATGATTTTATAGAAACTTTCATGCAAGTATACATAGATGACATTGTTGTAAAATCTGTTTCAGATCACAGTCATCTGGACCATCTGAGCCAATCATTCAAAAGAATGAGAAAACATGGCTTAAAGATGAATCCCCTTAAATGTGCTTTCTTTGTGCAGGCCGGAGATTTCCTGGGCTTCGTGGTCCACAAAAAGGGAATAGAAATTAATCAGAATAAAACAAAGGCTATTATGGAAACAAAGCCTCCATCCACGAAGAAAGAACTACAGTCTTTACTAGGAAAGATAAACTTCTTAAGAAGATTTATCTCTAACTTGAGTGGACGCACGCAAGCTTTTTCCCCCTTACTTCGACTCAAGTAAGGAAGGTTTGAATGGCATGCTGAACATCAAGAAGCTTTCGAAAAAATCAAGCAATACTTGATGCATACACCAATATTGTCTCCCCCAAATGGGAAGAAGCACATGCGCCTGTATCTTTCAGCTTCAGATAATACAATAGGTAGCATGTTAGCTCAAGAAGACGACAATGGCATCGAAAGAGCCATTTATTACTTAAGTAGAGTACTCAATGATGCAGAGACTAGGTATAGCGCAATAGAAAAACTCTGCCTTTGTTTATATTTCTCTTGTATCAAACTCAAGTATTATATAAAGCCAGATGATGTTTTGTGAAGGCAAGCTTCTACAATACTATGTTTTGATGAAGACAACTATCATAAGTATGCATCAATAAAGGATGAGCAAAAAGATCAAATAAGCAATGGATCAAGTATTTTAAAAAGAATCAAGATTCAAGATTCTCTCAATGATTTCAAGCTTGGTTGATCTAAGGTATTAAGATTTATGGCAAAGCAAGTCTATTAATGCATAACAAGTGTTTTCAAACATATATACATCATCTATAAATCTTACATACATCCTAGAATCATTTCAAACCTTTCCATAAAGTTTTTTGAGTTTTTCATTCTCAGGAACCGGGTTCCAAATTGGAGGAACCGGTTCCCCAAGACTTCTGCCAACTTTTATTTGCGCTAAAAGAGTCAGGAACCGAGTTCCAGTTTTTGGGAACCGGTTCCCCAGTTCAAAATTTGAATTTCTTTTTAACGTTGGGTTAGGGAACCCGGGTTCCATATTTTGGGAACCGGTTCCTCTGTGCGCAGTTTGAAAAATTATATCTTTTCCAACAGCTTTTATGACATACCTCTTCACCCTTTGTATTGGCAACCTTCCATGGATTATGATCTTTTGTAGGGGTGTTTTAGAGGCTATAAAACACAGAATTTCAGATTTATCAAATCACCTCTTTCATTCAAAAATTCATACAAATCTTATACATCAAGAAATCTTCATATAAACACCAAGTGTCATATACTTCAAATTTCATTGAAACCTCTTGCATATATTTTCTTTTAATATTGCAAAGAAACATTTCATACCATTCATAAACACTTGTGTTACATTAAAAGATTTGTTTACTTGAAAGGGAAGATCAATCAAGTGATTGATTCATTGTATCAAAACTTCTACTCAAATATATTTTGTCATTATTGATTTGCTATCCAGGATTGTTGGAAGCAAGAGTCTTTGATTAGTGAGAGGATTGTTCTCATAATCAAGTTGGTAAATCCAAGAGGATTGTTCTTGGTAGGTGTAACCTTGTTGTCCATAGTTTTGGAAACAAGAGGTATCCTTAGGGAGGGTGTTCTCTTAAGGACTTATTGAAATCCAAGAGGATTGTTCTTGGTGGTTTTGTTAGAAGATTGTAGGAGGAGTCTTAGTATAGGCTTGTACAAAGATCTAACAATAGTAAAATCTCTTTCGTGTTTGAAAGGGGACTGGAGTACTCTCGAATTGTGAGGGGAACCAGTATATATCGTTGTGTTCTTTACTTTTCCGCATTTTACCGCTTCCATCACTATTATCAAGAAAAGAAAAGAACTATTCAAGAACCTTCAAACACTTAACCAGAAAAATAAGTACAAGCATTCTCATAAAACCGGATAAATTTTCAAAGTCCTAATTCACCCCCCCTCTTAGGCGCACTCTTAAACTTACAATTGGCATCAGAGCAAGTTATAGGTAACTTGTTCCTAAAGATCCAAAATGGCTTCCGCAAATCAAAATCCAGTTTTTAGAGATGGTGGTAGTAACAACAAGCCTCCATTATTTTGTGGTGAATACTTTGACTTTTGGAAAATCCGAATGAAGCCTCATTTAGAAGCACAAGGAGAAGAAGTGTGGGAGGCTGTCCTTGAAGGTCCTCATGTTCCTACAACTATTGTCGATGGCGTTGTATCAGATAAACTTAAAGCCTCATGGAATGATAACGATAGAAAGAAGGTTCTTGCTGACAAAAAGGCTATCAATCTTCTTCAAGGTGCTCTTAGTATGGATGAATTTTTCCGAGTATCGGCATGTACAACAGCAAAGGAAATATGGGATACTCTTGTAGAAACTCATGAAGGTACCACTGAAGTTAAAAGATCAAGATTGAATACCTTAAGTCAAGAATACGAACTGTTTAGAATGAAGCCCAGAGAAACTATTCTCGAATTGCAAAAACGATTCGTTCATTTGACAAATCACTTGAAGGCACTTGGTAAGACCCTCAATACCGAAGAACTAAATCTAAAGGTGCTTAGATCTTTAACAAGGGAATGGCAACCGAAAGTAACAGCGATATCCGAGAAAAAGAATCTATCAAAGATGACTTCTGCAACCTTGTTCGGTAAACTTCAAGAATATGAAACAGAACTCGGAAGACTTGAAACAGATGAAATTCAAATAAAAGATTCAAAAGATATTGCCTTAAAGACAAGAGTCAAGCATCATGATAGCAATCAAGAGGATGAATCCACTAGTGAAGAAGATAATGAGTTTATCAAAAAGTTTGAAAAATTTCTAAGAAAAGAAAAGAAAAAGGAGATCATTAAAGAGGAAGCACCAACAAGGAAGATTAAATGCTTCGAATGTGGAGAAAGAGGACATGTCAAAAGTGAATGCCCTAAACTTGTAAAGAAGGACAAATACTTCAAGAAAAATAAAGATAAAAAATCAAAGAAAGCATATGTAGCATGGGATGACAATGAAATAAGTTCATCTTCAGATGAAGAACATGTGAATCTTGCATTGGTAGCAACACACCATTCTGATGATGAAGACAATGAGGTTAGTAATGAATTTTCTCTTTTTGATAATGATGTTCAAGATGCTATAAATGAATTGTTAAATGAGTGCAAAATTCTCTATAAAACTATCTCATCTCAAAAGAAAATAATATCATCTTTAGAAGAGAAGGTTAAGATAATAGAAGAAAAAGATGACAAAGAAAAAATGATTAGTGTTCAAGAAGATAGTGTTGCATGCAAGAATTGTGAATCACTTTCTTTTCAAATTGTTCAAATAAAGAGAGTCCTTGAAAGGTATGAAAAAGGACAAATTGGGTTGGAAGGTGTCCTTAGGCAACAAAGATTCCTTAATGATAAAAGTGGTCTTGGATATGCAAAGTCTAAACCAAGTACTAGTAAAACTATCTTTGTGAAGGCAAGTGAACAATTCAACAAATTGGATAAAGCACAAAAGGTTCATCATTATCCTAAAAGGTTTCCTAAAAAGAAACCATATGTTCCTAGATATAGAAGTAACTTTGAACCTACTTGTTTTTATTGTGGTATTATTGGTCACACACCCAATGCTTGTTATGTAAGGAACTTTAGTATTCCTAGTGGACATTATGTATGGGTGAAGAAAGGAACTAACTATGATGGACCCAAAGCCACTTGGGTACCAAATAAAACTTAATTTGTTTTGTAGGTTTGCTTGAGGACCACTTAAAATCTATGGTGTTTTTATCAAGTGGTGGTTCTAAGCATTTGATGGGAGACATATACTAACTTTCAAATCCAGTTCTAAAATCCAAGAGTTATTTCAAATATGGGGAATACCTTAAAGGAAGAATTCTTGGTAAAGACAAAGTTGAAGTACTAACTTTCACATCCATTGAAGATATACTTTATGTTGAAGGACTAAAGCAAAATCTTCTTAGAAAAATCCAACTTTGTGACAATTGCTTCAAGTTCGTTAAGGATGAATATTTGATGAAGCCACTCATGAGGTAAAACTCATAGGTAAAGAAGTAATATTTTTCATATTTTATTTTCAATAATTTATCTTTTTCCCATCCTTTTTGATAATGACAAAGGGGGAGAAGATATTTGTGTATGTGTATGCTTGCTTGTACCTAACATTTGCAGCCACAAAGAAATAATATTTCTCAAGAATCAAGGGAGAGCTTTGATCAAGGGGGAGTTATCAAATTTAGGGGGAGCATTCACATAACAAGCATTACACTTCATATTTCAAAGGTTGTCATCATCAAAAAGGGGGAGAATGTGAAGGCAAGCTTCTACAATACTATGTTTTGATGAAGACAACTATCATAAGTATGCATCAATAAAGGATGAGCAAAAAGATCAAATAAGCAATGGATCAAGTATTTTAAAAAGAATCAAGATTCAAGATTCTCTCAATGATTTCAAGCTTGGTTGATCTAAGGTATTAAGATTTATGGCAAAGCAAGTCTATTAATGCATAACAAGTGTTTTCAAACATATATACATCATCTATAAATCTTACATACATCCTAGAATCATTTCAAACCTTTCCATAAAGTTTTTTGAGTTTTTCATTCTCAGGAACCGGGTTCCAAATTGGAGGAACCGGTTCCCCAAGACTTCTGCCAACTTTTATTTGCGCTAAAAGAGTCAGGAACCGAGTTCCAGTTTTTGGGAACCGGTTCCCCAGTTCAAAATTTGAATTTCTTTTTAACGTTGGGTTAGGGAACCCGGGTTCCATATTTTGGGAACCGGTTCCTCTGTGCGCAGTTTGAAAAATTATATCTTTTCCAACAGCTTTTATGACATACCTCTTCACCCTTTGTATTGGCAACCTTCCATGGATTATGATCTTTTGTAGGGGTGTTTTAGAGGCTATAAAACACAGAATTTCAGATTTATCAAATCACCTCTTTCATTCAAAAATTCATACAAATCTTATACATCAAGAAATCTTCATATAAACACCAAGTGTCATATACTTCAAATTTCATTGAAACCTCTTGCATATATTTTCTTTTAATATTGCAAAGAAACATTTCATACCATTCATAAACACTTGTGTTACATTAAAAGATTTGTTTACTTGAAAGGGAAGATCAATCAAGTGATTGATTCATTGTATCAAAACTTCTACTCAAATATATTTTGTCATTATTGATTTGCTATCCAGGATTGTTGGAAGCAAGAGTCTTTGATTAGTGAAAGGATTGTTCTCATAATCAAGTTGGTAAATCCAAGAGGATTGTTCTTGGTAGGTGTAACCTTGTTGTCCATAGTTTTGGAAACAAGAGGTATCCTTAGGGAGGGTGTTCTCTTAAGGACTTATTGAAATCCAAGAGGATTGTTCTTGGTGGTTTTGTTAGAAGATTGTAGGAGGAGTCTTAGTATAGGCTTGTACAAAGATCTAACAATAGTAAAATCTCTTTCGTGTTTGAAAGGGGACTGGAGTACTCTCGGATTGTGAGGGGAACCAGTATATATCGTTGTGTTCTTTACTTTTCCGCATTTTACCGCTTCCATCACTATTATCAAGAAAAGAAAAGAACTATTCAAGAACCTTCAAACACTTAACCAGAAAAATAAGTACAAGCATTCTCATAAAACCGGATAAATTTTCAAAGTCCTAATTCACCCCCCCTCTTAGGCGCACTCTTAAACTTACATGTTTATGTTTCGTCTCATTGTGATGTTATTAAACATATGCTATCAAAACCAATATTGCATAGTCGAATTGGCAAGTGGGCTTTGGCCCTTACTGAGTACTCTTTAATATTTCAACCCCTTAAGGCAATGAAAGGACAAATCGTATCAGATTTCATTGTTGACCATGCAGTGGTTGAGAACCCTCAACAATATGTAGAATTGAAGCCTTGGAAGTTATACTTTGATGGTTTGACCCATAAAGAAGGAAGCGGCGTTGGAATACTAATAATTTCTCCTGATGGAATTCCAACAAAACTCAAGTACAAGATTGAAGGTCCCTTATGCTCCAACAACGAAGCTGAATACGAAGCACTGATCGCTGGACTTGAAGCTTTGTTAGAATTGGGGGCAACCAGGGTCGAAATTAAAGTAGACTCCGAACTAGTGATTAAGCAACTGACGAAGGAATACAAATGTATCAAAGAGAATTTGATCATGTATTTTGTCATAGCAAATAGGCTCCTTAAAAAATTCGAGTATGTGGAGTTAAATCACACCTCAAGGTTGAATAATCAAGAAGTGAATGATTTGGCACAATTAGCTTCAGGATACAGGGTATCAAAGGAAAAACTAGAAGAACTAATCGAAGTAAGAGGCAAAGCAATGGCCACGAAGCTTTCTCCAAGTGATCTGGAGAACTCATAATTAGGTTTCGCTAACAAAGAGGAGTTTGAGGTTTTAAATATAGACTCTTTAGCAGACACAGATTGGAGGAGTCCAATTGTGAACTATTTAAAAGACCCTTCGACAGACACAGATAGAAAGGTAAAGTATCAAGACTTATCATACTTCCTGATGGGAAATGAATTGTTTAAGAAAACCCCTGAAGGAGTTTTGCTAAAATGTCTGGGTGAAGCGGAAGCATATTTGGCTCTCTCAAATGTACATAGTGGAGCACACCAAGCGGGGCACAAAATGAAATGGATTTTGTTTCGATATGGAATGTATTGGCCCTCTATGTTAAAAGATTGCATAGAATTTGCAAAAGGATGTCAAGAGTGTCAAGAACACGCAGGTATTCAACATGCTCCCGCAAATGAATTAAGTTCAATAATAAAACCATGGCCTCTCAGAGGCTGGGCACTAGACTTAATTGGGGAAATTCACCCCAAGTCTTCCAAAAGGTCAAAGATATATCTTAGTGGGAATAAACTACTTTACAAAATGGTTTGAAGCGATACCACTTGCAAATGTGGATCAGGAGGCTGTGATTGAGTTTATTCAAAGACACATTATATATAGATTCAGAATCCCGGAAAGTATAACCACAGATCAAGGATCAGTGTTTACTGGTGGAAAGATGCAAGAATTCGCCAAAGAAATGGGGTTCAAATTGTTTACTTCTACACCTTACTACGCTCAGGCAAATGGACAAGTTGAAGCAGCAAATAAGGTAATAACTGGTCTCATAAAGAAACACATAGGGAAAAAACCTAAGAGCTGGCATAGAACTTTGGACCAAGCACTTTGGGCCTGTCGAACATCGCCAAAAGAAGCTACAAACACTACACCTTTCCAATTGACGTTTGGACACGATGCAGTGCTCCCAGTCGAGATATACTTGCAATCAGTCCGGATCCAAAGACAGGTAGAAATTCCTCCAAACATGTATTGGGAATTGATGATGAACGAATTAGTGGATTTGGACGAAGGCAGACTTCGAGCGTTGGAGATGATAAAAAGACAAAAAGAAATGGTGTCGAGAGCATACAGTAAAAAGGTGAAAGGTAAAACATTTATTAATAATGACTTAGTTTGGAAAGTTATTCTACCTATAGATCGAAAGAATCAGGTTTTGGGCAAATGGTCCCCACACTGGGAAGGACCCTTTCGAATTTTAAAAGTATTCTCAAATAATGCTTATGAGATAGAAGAGTTGGCAGAAGATCTCATGATCTTAAGAGTGAATGGGAAGTATCTGAAAAGATACAAACCAATCATGCACGAAGTAAAAATTGCAAAAACGTAGATATTTAAAGTATGCTACGTAGGCCAAAATGGTTAAACAAACACCAAAATGGCTTCGTGTCCAAGTGAGATTTGTAGTAAATAATGTAAGAAGACAGAGCAATGTCAAAATATATTTCATTACGATTAGAAGAGTACATTCATTTTTGGAAGGTTGTGTTTCCATGAACAACAAAGGCTACAAAAATAGAAGCATACTAGAGGCTATCAAAAGGAACATTCAAAATTATGAACAATAAAACTAAGACCTATAACGCCTGTAACACCCTTCTAAACCCCGCGACAATTTTTTAATAATTAATCAGAGTAAAAACATATGCACAAGGGTGCCACAATTATTCAAAACAATTAAATCAACTAAGGTCAAAGTCATGCTTTATTAGGAAACGATTCACCAAAACACAATCATGTTTAACACAGCGGAATACGAAACATCATCAAATACAACCAAAATGGGATCATAATCCAACACCAATAAATTAGATAATTTCATAAAAACTCTATAACTATCGTTCCCCAGTGTTACAGATCAGAGCATGACCGACACAACCCAACATAAACGGATAAACTCTACGAGTCATCCTCACCAAGCACTAATGCCGCTACTCCTCAATATGAAAATGACAACATGTAAGGGTGAGTCTCATTCTCAATTAGTAAATATTATGCAATTCATAAGCAACAAGCATCATAATATACCGTTCACCCAATTATACATATTCAGATTCACATCCATTATTAATTCACACAATAATAGATTACAACACATACTACAGAAATCCATACAATCATATTATGACAAAATGCATATGACACAACTGACACTATGCATGTGGTACCAATAAACCGTGGAATCAATCCACCTAACCGATCTACGCCTCATCGAGATACGGCCCACCGACACAATTTCCACACAATGGGAAATATGTCCACCAACGATCCAAACATCACCGGGATCCAACATCAATGCATATGAATGAACGAAACACATATAACATACTTAAAACACACCGAATCACGATGAGCAACTCATCTCAACACCACATCACCGAATAAGTATGTACATGTTTTCAACATCATTCAAATAGTCATGCATCCATCACAATCATAATAACAAATCACAACCAATTCATCATCACATCAAACACATTGTCACACCTATCTCATATGCACACAATGTTCAATTCTCATCAAGTAATTAAATCTAGTTTTTTTTAAAGAAATAAGGTCGGATAATACCAATATTCATCGTTCATCATATAAAACATTTAATTACTTGCACAACGCCCAAAACGGCACTAAGAAATGATACACGGATCAAAAGATACGTTATTTTGAAGTTTGGAAAAATTCACACACAGCAAGATTCGCTCAGCGGAGCAAGGCAGAAGCGAAACCCTTCCCACCCCCGCTCAGTGGACCTCAAGCGACGTCAAACAGAAGCGAACTACGTTGGGACCTCCGCTCAGCGGACCCCCCTCCGCTCAGCGGACCTGCGATTTCAGCAAACCCCAAGTCTGCGACAGACCCTGCGATTTCACTCCCTTTTCACCCAAAAACGATTCCAGACATCACATACAGGCATACAATCAACATATATTCAATTACACACCACAAAAACATCATTTAACGCATTATTAACCAAATAGTTCACACAATCATCATCAATTCAATCCAAATTAGAACACCCTAACCTAACAATCCCAATATCTAATTGAATCAAACCATACATCAATCTACTTATCACCTAAGATCACATAAGAGATGCTAAAAGGAAGAGTCCCCCCTTACCTCGATGAATCTCTTGAATGCTCTCCTTCCGGTTTCACGTTCTTGCCTCTTTCTCTTCTCTTCTTTTCATGTGTTCTTCTTTTCTCCCCAAATGGTTCCTTTCTCTCTTATTTTATGAAAATAAAATAAAATAAAAATATCACAACTTAGTAAAAGGCCTAACCAATATAGCACCCCTCTTTTACTAACATCACACCATAAGCCCAATAGCCTTTATTCCATCATTTTCCAATTAAATCCAATTTAAAATTCTAAAATTCCAATTATTTAATTTAAATCCAAATTAAATTAATAAACTGAAATTATGGGGTGTTACAACGCCTCCATCAAAGCCTCAAACAACGCACCCTTTAGTTGATCCTTTGTTCTATACCTTCCAAGGACAGCAGGGGCAAGCTTTTTGCTTCGAAAAGATCTAGAGATCCTTCCATACTTATTCTTCTCATTATACCTTTTTTGAGAAACATGTAGGACAACAATCTTCCATAAGGAAGACATGTCACTACGCCTTGACGAGAGGCAACCATAGCAACAACTTCGACAATTTGCTTGAAGATCAGCAATGGAAAGTTGATTTTCTTTCCCCGAAGAGCACAAAGTATGAACTCCAGATCTTCCATCATGATGTTGTCTTGGTCCTGGTTTCGTGGACGAAAGTTGCCCACTAAAAGTTGATGCCAAATCCTAATGATCTTAGCACTAAAAGGATCATTAGCCATGAGGGCCCTCAAGACATCAGAGGTAGTCATGTTAATGGTGTTATCGTCAAACGCTTCTCCAAGATTATCACACCTCAGCAGTTCAGAGATAGTTGAGGGATAAGTTTTGATTGGACCGCGTTTGGTTTCCCCAAGAGAAGTTATGGAGTAATTTTTTCTAAGGTCATAGTGGCTTCAATCAAAGTACCATCTACATTGTCAGTCTTAGCTAAGATTGGGTGGCCATCTTCATCTATTTTGTTCTTGCTAACCAAGGACCCATGAAGGCGTGAATTTTCCCACAAAGTTCAAAAGGAATGATTACCTGAGAAGCGTAGATAGCACGAATTTCTGCGGCATTTGGGTCTGGAATGTGTTGTTGATTCCCTCTTTGTGTAGGATTTTGAAGCTTCTGAATTGGTTGGAGAACATTTGAAGTTGAAGAAGACGCCATGGATGAGATTGCTTTAAGAACTGGGTTAAATGAAACCAAAGGGGATTTCTTTTCTATAATGATAGGAGGAGAATAGAAGTGAAAGTTATGTGAGGGTAAAAGTTCAAGTATTTAAAGGTTTAACGGAAACCCTTTCAAATCTTTTGGGTAAAGGTCAAAGGACACACGGCAAGCGTTGATTTAATCTAACGGCGGTCGAACAGTTGTTAGCCTTACTCCTAATATATAGTAGTAATGATCATAAAGTAATGACAGAACGTGGGAATGCATGTTCTGAGGAGACGTTTTTGAAAATGACAAGACGTTTTGAAAGTGGAGTCATAAATGATTATGAAGTTAGTCAGTTGTCTTGGAACTCTAAAAAATGAGTAAAACGAAATCTCGTCATAACAAGAAACGCCTATTTCTCTTGTTTTCGAAATAGGCATTTATTGGGGGAAATTTGTTGGCTGGAGAATTCGTTTAGAGAAAATTTTCTTTGAAAGGTTAGAATTCGAAGAAAGATGAATACTGATGACCATTTCTGAGATTAAAAATGGCTATTGATGGCCATGTTTCGAGGATGTTGTTTAAGTTGAAGAAAAGATGGTTAGAATTGAAGCTAATTCGAAGTGAATTGTCTTTAAGACTTAGAAATTTCGCGAAATACGAAGGGATCTAAAGCTTGACGTGTTTCCGTGGCATTCTCGGTTTTGATCACGTTGCCACGTATCGAAAGAGGATTCAGGCGGGAGGATTTGAATTTCGAAATAGTCTGTGTAACCGAACAAGGACAGATGGCATCCCAGGGATTCATGTGAGCAACGTGGCATCAGATTAGTATAGGACCGTTAGGGTCGAAATTAGTATAAATAAGGGTCTTAATGTTAGGATTCCGGGTGTTCATTTTGTACAAATCAATCACAAATTACTCAAGTATCAAGTGTTAAGAGAACGAGTTCGCTGAGAAATGTACGTATGACACCAACACCATTTTAAATACATTTGTATCTTTCTTTATTCAAGTATCTTTTCAATTCCTTTATTTTTTCGTTTAACTTTCATTTCGAAGCATTTTACGTTTCTGCATTTAACATTCTTGCACGTTATATTCTTGCACTTTATATTTCTGCAGTTTACACGCTTTTTATGATTTTTTTGTCGAAGTTATATTAACATGTATAACAAGTGTTGTTTCACATGAATAGTCATATGATCATATCACAAACGAGTTTTCGAAGCAAGAAAAAACAAATATGGATCAAATCATATCAAAAGATAATTGTTTTACTATGTCCTAGGATCAATCTAGTCGATCCTGCGAGTATCCAAAGTATATTTTATAATTTGGAGGACAAGCGGTTGTTTACCGGAAATCACCGTAAACAATTGGATCAACTTAGCTATCACTATGTAACATATTTTTATATGGTTTATATTGCCTTCCATTAAGTGAGAATAACACAACTTTTCAGAGACAAAAGTTTGGCTGACATAATAAAATTGTCATATTCTATCCCTCTCTAAAATAAATTATTTCTTATTAAGAATTAGTGTGTTAATTGATATATATTAATTAACTTGGTGTGTATATTTGTGTCTATTTAATTATTGGTGTTATTTGATTTAGTAACTAAAATAGAAATACTAAATAGTATATATTTTATTGGGCTTATTTAGAGATGTTAGGAGTAAATAGGGGGTGTTATATTTAAGCCCATTAGGTATAATTAATAAGGGTTAGTGAGTGATATTTATGAGCCGACCGAAATAGTGTGGACTTAAATATCTTTTATATTAAATATTGGTTTTGGAATAAAAAATATATTAGAAACTTGGAACTAATGTAGTGTAATTATTAATTAGTTGATTTACTTAATAGTTGAATTAATTTCAATAAGTATAATTGATTGGATTATAATAAGTATTGAAATTGATTATTCGTTTGTCGGTAACTTACGGTATTTTGAAAATACTAATGAATTGATACTTGGTTTAGAAGTGTATTCTTATATTTTGTTGCGATATGAATTAACATGAGATAATATGATTTACTAGTGTTAATTGTATTTTGGTGGATCATAATTGAATATTGTTTCTATTATGTGGATTGATATCAATGTGTTGTGAATGTTGTGTACAATTTGATATATAATTCATAGAGTTGAATTATTATGGGTATGCGGTAAGTTAAGATTGATGAGATGATCTTAATTGTATAGTTGGTTGGTAATTGTACCTTCATTCATGGCATAGTCGGCTTTATTGTGGAAGCGGTGAAACTGTGGGTTCACATGGTAATAGACGGTGATCCTTGAATGGAAATAGACGTAGAATACGTTGATCCTTAATTGGGAACATACGTGGTGGCTTTGATCTTGTCTGGATCGGAAGCGTGGCTTGGATTCTAGATATTGAATCGGAAAGCGGTGAAACGTTGGGTTCACATTGCGGTACCACATGCACAGCGTCACATATCTTGCATTAAGTCACATTAGAATTTTGCGATAATTGAATATGTGAAGTTGATGTAGTTGTGATATGTGTATGATCTTGATAATCGAAATGAGTGATGTTTGAATACATATTTGATTAAATGTGTGAATATGTGATAATTATGGTTGTGTGCGTAATTGAGAATATAATATTGGAATTGAAATATTATACTCTTTATACTTGTTGTATACTTGATAACATGATCGATTATTATTATCTACATGGTTATACATAGTGTGATTAATTACTTGAATTGTTGATTTAACCATTGTATTTTATTATACTTTCTTCATAATGATTCGTATTCTCACCCTTCTATTTTAATGTTGCCCTCGTTTGGCGACATGCAGGTTCTGGAGTTTAGTAGCTCGTGCGTGATCTAGCCGAAGATTCTTCCGTGTTTGTTGGAGATTAGGTAGTGAGTCGATGCTCTGGTCATGTAACACTGGGTAGATTAGTCGTGTTGAGCTCATGTTTCTATTTGGTTATGTATTGTGTTATGACTTGAGAACCTATTTATTTGGCTACTTGTTGTTGAGAAGATTTTAAGCCAAATATTCTGATTATGGTTTATTTTAAGTTGAGATGATTATTGAGATATGATCATGGTATGGGACATGAATCATTTTATGAAATACATGAGTATTTTAGTATTTTCCGCTGTGAATGCATATTATGTGTGAATTGTAATTAAATGTTTAGGTGTTATTTAAAATGACCAGGTGTATCGTATATTGTAGATAAATGTTGTCGGTTTTTAAAAGCTTTTAGTTTTTGAAAACGTCGATGTGACGCCCTTTTGAATTATATGCATGCTTATTCTCTGATTATATGCTTATTTGTTTTTGGGGTATAAAAGGGGTGTTACATAGTCCATCATTTCACCATACCAAATGACGAGTTTACTAGCGTCTATTGCCAAAGTAACTTACGGTTCCATATAGAAAACATAGATGAAAACCCATCTCCACCTGAGACTACTCCTGCATCTGAAAATGACCACTATTATCTACTTGCACCTCCACCATCATATTTTTTAAATACTACTTATCCTCAAAATGTTGACTATGAGCTTTATGCACTAAGAAGAGATATCACGGCCTCCGCCGTAACCAAAGTGAACAAATAGACAAACTAACTGAGGAAATAGGCCATTTTTACCATGATACCTATTCTTTGAGGAGAGCTCAAGGCCGTCATGGTCTCCGGTCATGACTACACACCAGGTCTATTTTTCCTATTTTACCTTATACCGAAACATTGGGGACAATGTTTAGCTTAAGTGTGGGAGAAGAACTTTACTTTATTTTGCTTTCTAGTTAGATTTTATGTTTTCTAGTTAGATCGTTTCTTAGTATTTCTTTATTTGCATTTTGTTTTTATCAAGTCACTACATGTATTGTCAAGTCTTTACATGTGTAGTATATGATGTTTATTAAATTTCTCCATTTTCTTGAGCCATACCAAATTTTTTGAAAACCATAAGCTACATTGCAATAATTTGGGAAACTCCGTAAGATTGGTATCGTCTTAACATCATAAGTTTCCAAAATATGAATATTGATTTGAATACTTATTATGTTTTTAGCCTTGAATTCTGGCACCTTCAGTCACACTTAAGTAGTTTTACTTACAGTCGGCTACGGCATAAGCATGCTCTATGCAAGGAAGCCGATGAATATAAGTGAATGATCCAAAATTTCACTCTCTGATCAAGTAAGTAAATGTGCTACATAAGTTGGGTGACCTTCACACGGTCACTTAACCCAACGGTTGTGAAAACTCCAAAAATAGAGGAAAAACCCCCGTTGTTAGTTGGTCTAGAGGTTTCTGGTGCTGAACTTGGTAGGGAAGATCATGGTTCAATACCCCGCAACTACAATAGAGTAAGCAAAAGGGTTTCATCGTTTAAAGGGCCAGAACCCCGTGGTAAAATATTATAGTCACTAACTAGTGTCCTTGCTATGAGTATGTACAGCTATCAGACTTAATGTGATTGCATGAAGATGAAAAAAGGTGAGGAACAGGGAGTAAGTAAGTTATACTTAGGAATAATAAGCATGATTCAAATCGTTTTTTATAGGAGGAAAGCTTATGATTGCTAAAGTGTGATTCTGTGTTCTTATGATCATAATAGTATGTGAAGGAGTACCTTTCAATATAAGTGGCTTAAGATAAGCATATGAACGCATATGTTTTTCATTAATCTTGATTCTATGATAGCAACTTGCTTGAAGTCAAGCAAAGGTTTATGTGTGGGAGTGTTTGATGACACTAAATTACATCACATTTTTTACTCAATTTATGCATGTTTATTGTTTATTTATTTTAGATCTCCACTGTTATGCTGGTATTTTGTTTGTGTTTTAGGAAACTGATCTACTGGAAGTCGTTCGCAAAAAAACAAAGTAAAATGGACGAAAATAGGAGAAATGAAACACATTGCACTCATGGAGACCACCATGGTGTTCACCATGGAGGTAGCCACGACCAATACATATTCTCTAAGACATAAGACCAAGCCCCCACCACCTAGGACCCATGGCACTCGCTATGGGGGTGTGGCGGTCGCCACACCTTGTGATGACTAGGTAGTGGGAAAATGGGCCTTTGTTGAAAGGGTAAGTATTTCCTTTATCGTTTCCATAGGGATTAGTTTGATATTACCATCGTACAGTGATATATATTTTTAGGGAGAGTTTGGAAAGGGTTTAGTAGCATTAAGTTTAGATCGTATAGAAAGTAAGCAAAAATGGTAAAATAAGGTTTTAAACGATTTGAGAAAAACGTGTCAAGATTAGGTTTCGTTAACTTGCTTCATAAATATTCGATTAATCAAGCGTTTGAACTTATTAAAGATTAATACAACCATGTATCCTCTCGATACCATTTATCTCTAAAGCAATATCATGAATATTATCATATTAACCATTAGACGATCTCTCATGCCAACAATCAACATGATAATCTTTAAAGCTTGACACAAGTGATTATCAACTCACAAATCTATCTCTAGAGTTGGTTTATTGATAGATGAATATCTTTAGGTCAAGTTTTGAAACATATCTCTCAATAGTGATTCAAATCAACAAATAGTACATAAATAACAAGATATTCACCATATGTTAATCATCATCCAAGTTCATACATAAAAGATCAAAGTAAATACATACTGTACAAGTTAACTACCTCTAATCTTGACACAAAAGATGTTTAGCTCTCCATAGCCTTGGAAGCTTTAACAATAAGTAAAAAAGAAAGATTAACTAGCATCAAAATCAAAGATGAAGAAGAAAGATGCTTGGAAATCTTGCTAATTTGTTCTAGAACTTGTTTTTCTCTTTTCCTTTCTTATGCCCTAGAAAATGTAGAATGAAAAGTTGTTGGAAATATAAGGATTAACTCCATAAAAATATCTCCATGTGTCTACTTTATAGTGCCATAAAGTGAAATCTCCCTTAGTCAGCTAGGTGCGCTAAGCGAGCCAGCGAAAATATATGATTTCAAGTTGACCTCGCTTAGCGAGTTTGGTCCGCTAGCGAGCTACAAAATTTGGAAAGTTTCTGGATTATGCATATGCAAGCCCACTTGAAGGCCGCTTAGCGAGCTTGCTGAAACTTTGTTGCTTGAATTGGACTCCATGCCTCTTCAAAGATCCTTTCTTCTACAATTTGAGTCCCAAAACATTCTATGTCAAAAATTACCTGCAAAATGCAAAGGAAAAGTAAAGGAACTACAAATTTACAACATAAACTTGATTTTATTTATCTACATGAATAAACACTTGAAAAAACTATGCTAAAAGTTGTAAAAGACCACAAAACTATGAACAATTATATATACAAATTAGCCTCTAACAACTCTTCCCAACTTAATCCTTTGTTTGTCCTCGAACAAAGACAACTCAACAAGCAACAAAATGAAAATATAAATAGGGTTAACAACACGAAATGAATAGTTCAAACTTAACCAATGTGCACACACGATAACTATCAATTACTTGTACAAGATCACAACATGAATATGAATTAAGTTCTAAACACAAAACATCTTAACAAGTATACACTTAACAACATAATGTTCATGTTTTAATCACCTATTTTTTTCACTTAACAAATTCTTGAAGGACATAGTGTAATAGCAACATAGGACTAATCACACTCACTAACAATTTTTCACATCCAGAACAATTCATGAATTCATCTAAACAATGTACAAGAAACATAAAGAAACAAATATCACTGAGGGCATTTTCAGGTTGTAATTTGGCTCGGGTTACAAACAAGTGATAATATATACACAACCACTGAAACAAAACGGGTGAAAAGCATGAAGAGAATTTATTTATTTACTCAATTTTATCATTCTTGTTCACCTTTTATTTATTACTTTACAATTCATTCTTTTCTTTCTTTTTCTCTTTTTGATTTTTCTCTCTTTTCTTTTCTTTTTCTCTCTTTTTGACATAAGATGCATCTTGCCACCATTTCCTTTATTTTCTTTTCTCAAGTAAAACACTCTCCCAACCTTTCAACATTTCATTATCTTAGATAAGACAATGCTCTTCATTCAAGGTTTATACACATTTGGGTTACGTGTTTACAACAAGAAAAGTTTCAAATGAATCACATTTTTTTCTTTATCAACAACCAAATTACTAAGTGGTATACTTACTAATTTTGTTGAACTTTTGATTGATTCATTTGACAAATGTTTTTTTTTCAGGCTCAAAATTGGTTACAAATGTACACACAATCACAGGTAAAAAGAAGCCTTTAGAAAGGTGCTTATTCTCGCAATACACAAAAAAAACTCCTCGATCACTTCTAAGTTTTTAAAATTCCACAACAAAGCAAGATTAAGCATGAATCATATGAGTTAACATAAATTGCTAGAAAACGCACATTTTAATGAATAATGGAGGTTGTTATACCCCAAAATTTGCCCACTTCTTTTTTCAGGAAAGTTTCAATATGAAAATTAAGAGTCTCATATAAACATGGATTTTTTCAAAATATCCTGACATATGAAGAACTTGGTTTTCAGAATTTTTCTTACACAGTAACTTGGCTTACAGTGGAATTTATTCTTACGCAAACGCCAAATACTGTTCTTTACTTCACAAATACTATTTATTTATTTTACAGATAAATAGTACTAACACAGTTCATGCAGGGTTAAATCTTTTTGCAGGCGCAAAAGCAGGAAACTCACACTGTACTGGTAACAATTGTTTTTGTTTTCCCACTAACTTTTGTGCTATATTCCATTATTTTCAAAATCTTTTCAAATCTATCCTTTCAAATTCAAATCTCAACTTTATTCTATCCATCTCTCTTTTCCCAACAATACCTTACACTTTCTTTCAAATCTCACTACCACTCAAATTTCCTTTTGTACGGAATCACATCATTCCCCAACGTCTCTATCATCTTTCCATTCTATAAATACCTCTCATTCTTCCCACAAATCTCACATCAAATTCTAAATCATCTTTCAAATTTCTACTTCATCATCCATTTTCTTTCTTCTTTCCTAGCAAGAATGGCAAAATGGATAGAGACACTGTTTCTTACAGTCATCACCATTGCTACGGTGATCATGACTTTCTTCTGCCTACACAGTCCTGAGAAGTGTGGACCTGCAATGGTTGCATTCCCAATCCTCTACATGTTATTGATCATAGCATGGTTCATCAACCGTCATTTTTAAAGTTTGCCGTGTTTCTTATTTTCTTAAACGTACCGTCTATTCGTCGTACTGTTCAATAGTATGTAATATTTATACTGTCAGTATTAAATGTTGTACTATTTGTCATAATATTGCTTAATTACTAAGATAATATTTTGTGTGTTTCTGCCAGTCAAATATTTCTATTTCTGTGCATTTAACAATTTTCAGGTTATTATCGGTAATTTTGCCCGCATACCGTAAATATCAGTTATTTATTATGTTTCTGTTTTCTAACAAGTCATGTAAATAAATTTTCATGCTTCACACCAAACAAAAACAAAAATAACAACAAAAAAAAAAGAAAATTAACTTTGACGGTTGATTTTTCACTTTAACTGCTGCTTCAGTACACGAACAGTCGGTTGACAGACAAACTGCAGACAGTACAATTCACAGTGATTTGTACAATCAATCAAATCAATCATTCACAATTCAAATTTCCAAGATTTTTGTGTTAGAAGTCTTCTGAATATCACATGATTAGCAGAAACTCAACACTGCACAAAAATCAGGTACGCTTAACTGCCTCCTATACAGACAGTCCCTAATCAGGGTTTTTCTTGTTTTAACAGGAGCAACAAGTTTTGAGAGCTCAAATGGATTTCATATACATCCATACATCTCAAAGTACCATCATACAAATTTTCAAACTTCAATTCACTCAGACGCACCGTCAGCAGCTCAAACAGTCAACAGACGACCCGTTTGACCAAAAAAGTCAACTGACAGTCAAAAATGAAATTTTTTGTCAAAGTCCATATTTTGTCAAAGGATTCAACATTTGATCATTGGATGATCACAATTCATCAAGGAAAGATCAAAAATCAACAAAACCCTAAGATTCAAAATTAGGGTTTTTGCCTGAAAAGTCAACTCAACTTTGACTGATCATAACTCTCTCATCCTTCATCCAAAAAATGTCAACCAAAGCTCATTTTGAAGGAAATTCAATTATCTTTCAAATGCAATTGATCCCATGGTCATTGCATTCACCATTTGAAAAATATGGCCAAAGACATTACAGGTCATTTTCAAAGTCAACAAAAAGACACTTTTTTCAAAAGGACACACAAGGAGAACCAAAAATCATTTTGACATGAAACCAAAGACATTGGTTAGAGGACTCTTTGAGGTTTCCAAAAAGTGCAAGATCTCCTTCATATGACAAAAATTGAAGGATTTACACCTTGTTGAAGTTGGCTAAATTTTGGGAAAATGCATGAAATCAACATTGCTCAAAAATGTTTTTTTTCCAAAAGATGCCAAGTTTTTGTGGTCCAAACATCTTTGCCATGTTACTATGGGCCTCCCACGACCAAGACAAAGCCCACATCTATATTATCCATTTTTGACATAATTTTATCTTATTTTAAGATTAAAATTAAAGGAAATTGCATGGATAATTGATGGCTTGATCTCCAAGTATGACACACTTCCAAAGTCTTCATTTTTCTGCAGAAGATTGATGCCCAAGGCAAGAGCATTGAATGGAGTCAAGGCTTGGTCAAAAATTCAAAGTTTTTTTAATATTAAAGAACCAAACTTTCAACAAAAGGCAACTATAGCTTCTTGCTTCACTTCCAAGCAGCCTTTGGGCTATAAAAGGAGTAGCATACTTCAGCAAAAAGGGGGACACGATTTGTAACAAGAGCATAGCCTTCTTCATCACAAAAATTCTCCAAAAATCTCAAAACTTTGTAAAATTCAAATTCAATTCTCCAATCAATATTAATACAAACCAAGCATTCTAATCATCTTCTCAAACATAATAGAGTAAGATTGAACTCTAAATATAGGCCTATGAGAGTCGTGTAGTGCATATAAGTGTTCTTCATGTATATATGCCCTAACTTTCGTTTTCATATGTACAACTAATTTCAATGCAAACTAACCACTCTAATATCCTTATGGGGACCTATATGTGTGATCTGGACTATAGCATGAGTGTTCCAACGTGAGAACCACGCTCCACCATTAAAACGAGCTCATGAGTGCTTAAGCTTCATCTTCTTCGAATCCATAGCTATGAGCTTCAAACCTTAAAACAAATGACATATTTGGATTCAGGACACTCTAATTAGTGGATCTGGGTCACTTGTTTCTATTGCTAACTCGTATTTTTTGCAGGTTCACAAGTTGTTAAAAAAAAACTGATTTTTTAACGTCCAAATAGGGGAGGTTAAAAACCCCCGCTATTTGAAGCTGAAAACCTCACTTCTGGAGGTTGAAGACGACCACGCGTCCAAGCGTGGTTCGCCTGACTTTTCAACGCTGCATGCGTGGCCCTTCCCTCAATTCTCATTCGCTGGTCAATCCAGCGTGGGCCCCACGCAGAAGGTTTGAATCTCCTTGGATTCAGTGTGTGTTCCCCACCATCACATCATGCGCCCTCAAATATGGGTCCTTGATCTCATCAATCCCACCATCCAACGCTCCAAAACATGCAACCACACCATGCACCTTCATCAAATTCCACACTTGATAAGTATCCTTTTTATATTTTCTATTTTATTTTATTTTTATTGCAAAAATAATTAAAAATAGTTTTAAATTCCAAAAAATTCCACAAAAAATATTTTAGACTTCTAAAAATATATATTATTTTCTGAAATAAAAATATTTTATTTTTCTTCATAATTTCAATATTTTACATAATTAATTAGTATATGTTTATATATTTACTTTTTAATTATTCTAACCTATCAAAAAATCATAAAAAAAATTGTTCTTTGTGTTAAATATTGTTTATATATCATAAACTAATTTTGTACATATTTAGGATAATTTTATCATTAAGTTTTAATTATTTGTGTAATTATTTATATAATTATTTTTTAATTAACTTAAAAAAATCCAAAAACAAATTTCAAAAATTCCAAAAAAATTAGTTTTGTTCTAAAATCAATTAACAAACATTTTGTACATATTTTTAAACTTATTTGCTAGGTTTAATCATATTGCCATCTTTTCTTTATTTTAAATTAATTAATAATGCATTAATTATATTTAAAATAAATCACAAAAATACAAAAATATGCCTTTTATTTCTTGCAATTTAAAATTCCTAGATAAATGTATAGGATGTCAAATTCATGTAAATAGGCTAGTTTACATTTCCCGCACAATCGATGTAATAGCGTAGATTTACTTTCTGCACTTTACATTTCCGCATTTTAATTTCCAGCACCCATATAAACTGCGTGTATGTCAAAGATAAAACTGAACCGTCAGATCACTAACTTCAAAGATAAATATCTGAATTCAATCACAATCACATTTGCACCTCCTAGGGTAACCCCTTTTCACTCTTTTCAAAATCAAAGTTACATTTCTACTGTTTCAAGTACAAAATCGAACCTTTTGTTTATATCCGACGAATGGATAGATTTTTAAAGGGAACAAGGATAAAGACCTCCTAACTCAGGGTAGACCTCCTAGTTTGCTTGCTCAAAATCAAAACAAACAAAATTCTCATACACTGTTGTTTTTTAAAACGAATTTTCCAAAAGACAATATTTTGTATACATCCAAACACGGATCATTACAAAATTAACGATCTTTTCAAAACATCTTTCGAAAGATAAACAAGCATTTGTATATATCCGCACAAGGATCATTACAAATTCTATTTGCAAAGGTATTTCAAAAACACAGGTAAAGCATTCCGAATCAATTGAAAAGTAAAGCAAATGAGCTAAGCAAACTAAAGAGCCCATGGATAACCATGGATACAAAGGGTGCTAACACCTTCCCTTTGTATAACCTACCCCCTTACCCAGAATCTCTCAAAGGTCTTTTTTCTGTTTCTTTTATAAACCTTTCCTTCATTGGATAAAATAAAAGGTCGGTGGCGACTCTGTAAACTTTTTCAAAAGTGACGCGAAAGCGTCCGATCGACAAAAAAGAGTCAGTTCACGTATCCCACCCACGGAGGGGTATGGCCCGAAAGGACGGTCCACAGAACTGGCGACTCTGCTGGGGAATACAAATTCAAAATGTTTTCAAAAGGGGTTACCTTTAGAGTATAGATCATTTCGATGTTTTCAATTGTTTGATCTGATTGCTTTACTTTTCACAGGTTTGCTTGGGTACTTTGCTTGTGTGAAAGATTCTAACCCGAATCTCGAGATACCTTAAGTATATGACAATAGACCAAGGAAACTGTACGGCATGTACCGATACGGTTGATCTGGTAGTCATCGTTAGTGTGATACTTTGGTTTATACTGATGTCCCTTGAAAGCGATCAAGGAGTATATTAGGCTTCCGAAGTGTCATTAACACTAATTTGTCTTAGAACCTTTTAGTTGAACTTGACTTGTGGCCTATTAAGTGGCTAGCTTTGAAATTGATCGAAGCTAGTTATCCTCGAGGAATATTCTTGATCGGCCGTCCGAGCGCCGTATTGAGATGTTGTCTCCAAGGATCATAGAACCCGAATACTATTCTAGGACAGGTTTTCAACCAACTCAACTTCAGAGGGGAGGGTATCACCTATCAACCTCATGCAAGCCTTTAAACCTAAGGCTATTGTTTGATTTGTTTTTGTGTGCCACATGTTTGCATCATAAACACATCATTTTTCACTACACATTTCAAGGATCAAAGAGTTTACTTTTGTTTTTGCAGGTAATGGCTCCCGCCACCAGAGATTACATCCGAATCAATATCTCAACGGTGCCATCTGAACTCAAAGTCTTGGTAGCAGAATTCCCCAGGAATGCTCAATTCACTGAAAAGCATGGTCACCTACTCCATTTGGTTACCTCAAAGTTTGAAGAAGACA
>NW_026706752.1:0-43101 GCF_029867415.1 Vicia villosa | reverse complement strand
CGGTCCCCTAAGAAATTTAACAATCATTGACTCCTTAAGGATTCTGACCTATCTAGCCCCTTGAAGGAGATTTCCCCACAATGAAAAAAATGTCAAAGTCATCTTGAGTATACAGACTAACACTTAGTCACTCAAGGAACAAACAACTTTCATTTGCTTAATAGTTTGTGTTTACGTGATTTCTTCTTACAAGCGGATTACACAAATGTTAAGTACAAGAGATATTAACACTAAAGTGTTGAGCAAGTTATGAGCAACAACTCCTTGCTTTTATATATTTCTACACAAATGTATTTGATCACTATTTGGGTAGCATCTTGTAGTGTTCTTATTTCTCTTCAATCTTTTCTTTCTCTTCACATTTTCTATATCTCTTTTTGTTTGGCCTCAACTGTCATAGCTTTAGCATTAGCTTCAGTAACAGCTAGCACATCAACATCAACTTAATTGAACACTATGATTTTATTTTATAGCCTATAAAAGAGATACTGTAAGGACAGAAAGGTCCTTTCTAATATCAATTGTTACTTTCTAATGGATAGTATTAAGTGTAGGTGTTGGATAGTACGATACGTCACCTCCTTTGCCTGTAGCTTACAACGTTAATAGAGAACGTGGGAGACAAAATCAGTGAATAGTACAAACTTATTTCTTCTAGTAGACAATTTAGACAATTGTTGTACTCTAATCTTCTTAAGAAAATTTCTTGATCTTATCTTCAAATGATGTACTTCTGTTTTGAAGTAATGAGCTAGGAAGAGATCAACTTCTTATCTTTGATCTTCTGATGAATTTTCTGATGAGTAGTTCAAAAACCACTTTGTTATGATAGCATAAGATCATCAGGGTCATTAGAAACAAAACCTTGTATTTTAAAAAATGGTAGTAATAACGTTTCTAAAATACGACGCATGACTTCCTAATCGAGACTGAACTATATCTGGAATATATATATATATATATATATATATATATATATATATATATATATATATATATATATATATATATATATATATATATATATATATATAAGATATTTGATCTGAGAAATGAGAAAGAGTTCATATGATGTTTTAAACAGAGTCTTTCAGAAATAGAACACGGTCTTCAGATATATAAAGCAACAACTTATCTAAGGAACAAATCTTAATATATGAGCTTTGATTCTTAACTTATGATCTGCATATCTGTTGCCTAAAATCCAGACTTCTGATCATGATCTTTATCAACTACATCTTGACTTTGTCTTCATAGATAGAAGCAACCGCTTCTCTAAATGATGCATTTTGATATTTGATCTATTGAAGCAAAAGCTTGTTTCTGATGTAATCTTGTTTTCTTGTCTTGGTGCAAGGCATCTAACAAACTTCTTTCTTCTTGAGATTCTTGAGACTTCTGAAGCAAAAACTTATTAAGAAGTACACATAGATTCTCTTTCTAGTGAACATTCAACATTCTTCAGAACTACTGATGTTTCATTCTGGCGTGTTGAGCATATATCTGATGATTCTTTAGACAACAGTTCTGAACAAATAAGAGCTTCTAATCTGCACACTCAAGAAACCATTAGAAACAAAATTGATTAAATATAAATATATGTGTTGTGATCATCAAAACTTAAAGATTGAATGTAGAACCAAATCTTGTTATAACAACCTCCCCCTTTTTTGATGACAAAACCATAAATTTTGACGTATCAATTTTACAAGGTATTATCATAATTGAAACAGAGTTAAAAAAAACTTCCCCTGATAAGCGTACGCTCCCCCTGAGTCTAAGACTTAAAATTTAGAAGTAAGGGATATGTGAGCATTGTTTAGAGAATTCCCCCTTAGTTAAATGACCCCCCTGAATCTAAAACTTAAGACCTTATCAAAAAAGTGGGATTTTCTGAGCTTGATTATCTTTATCTAGAATTCTGATTGAAGCATGTGGAAGTGATTTATTAGAGTTAACTTTATAAGAAATTATTTCTTCTTAATAACCTTCTAATCAATAGATAGGTTCGTTATCATAACTTGATCTATCAGACCTTTCATAATGTTTGAAGTATGTTATCAACACTCGATCTCTCAAAACATTCTATACCTTAGAATTTCCTTTATTAGAGTTTGAGAAACAGACCATTCACAAGACTTTAGAAGTTATTGGTTCATTTATCTTTCTTTTGATGTACCTGAAACACATTTTAAACTTCTTACATAGAGATATATCATCAAAATCATCAATATCTTTCTCGCTCTTTTTGTCATTATCAAAATGATTAATTGATTCTTAAGAAGAGTACAAGAGAAAAACAAACATAAACGCAGATGTTTCATTGAAAGTAGAGGAAATACAAACACAACTCAAACACAAAGAAAAACATAAAAGAGCATCATAGAAATTAACCATTGAAGACTTCACAGTTTTCTTCACTAGACCATTTTCAGGACCATTTTCCCTGATAATTTCAACAATCTCATCTTTAAAGAAGATTTCAGATAGAACTCTCCCAAAAGGAATACAGGATTTGTTATGGCTTTTGGAGATAATGGTAGATTCTTGTAGAAAATTGAAGATAGTATGAGGTAGATTAATCTGAAAATGATTGACCAGAAGGAAAAGTAAAAGCCGGTCATCATGAGATATGACATCTTTGTAGACTGCTCGAGCACACAAATTTGTTAACAACAAATTAAACCAAGCTCTGGGAATGGGAAAAAGATTCTCAGGATTGGTAGGTTCATAACTGGACGAAGTGTTGTGTAAAGAAACAAGCTCATCAACAACAGAATATTGAGACTTTACTTGTTCAACAGTAAAGCCAATATTCTCACAGTCAATAGCAAGAATGATGGAACAACAGGAGAATGATTTTGAATTAATAAAATCATACAAGATTTAATAGGAGCATAGGTATGAGATATAAAGATAGAGGATAAGAGACGTCACTGACAAGAGAAATGATTTTCTTACGCACACAATCAAACTCTAGATACCAAAAAGAGAAAGGATTTGAACAAGAAGTGAATAAGACATAGAATATAGTCCTTTCCAAGACACTTGTCTGAGATGAGAAACAAGACGAAAAATTAGACAGGGAATAGAGGGATATGCAAAGAGATTATTTTTCTTTAATAAAGAATATCTTGATTTTTCCTTAGAAAAAAAATAGGAGAGAAGTATTGAGATTTTTACCTATTCTTAGGGGTATTACATTGCTTTGAGACTAATACTTTCAGGATATGAGAATATTTATTCTTCTTGATTTGAGAGGTTTCTTCTCAAGATATCTTTCTAACTGGTAGAGGTATCTAGAAGTACTTCCTTAGAAGATATGTAAACTTTAACATGATGTATCTTGTCCATGATGAGCTCCCCTTCTTCATCTATCTAGTTTCCGATGATCCATTTTATTGCAATAACATGAGTTTCCTTTGATATGAGCACTCTATCCTAATCATCATTTAAAGACAATTAATAAAGTTCTTCTTGCATTTCAACAATTCATTCATTGTCTTGAAGAGCTTCTTCATAAGAAGTTGGTTCTATTAGAGACACCAATCCCAAAAGAGTTTCTTCAGAGTTTTGAAAGGTGTATCTTATTCTGACAGGTTCAGCTTTATCTCCCAGAATTAGATCTCTATATATTGATTGTCTGTGCCTTTGCCTTTTATGAACTGATGGAACTTCTGATGTATCGTCATTATCTGAAATTTTATCTTCAGAATCCTTGACCTTTTCTCCAGATCGTACAAGTGTTATTTCTAGATCTGCAAAACTTTCAAACATCTTTGAATTTATGAGTCAAGCTTATCATCAAATCTAACATGAATTTATTCTTCCACAATACGTGTTTCTGTAATGTATGCTATGTAGCTAGGCTTTAAAGCATTTTGAAGCAAGCAAGATAAATGAATGAAGTGAAACTTGGAATGGCCCTTATTCCTCTCTCATCTTCTTTCACGTGCTCCACCCTTTCCTTCTCCAAAGTTTGTTTTGGTAATGAGAGAATGAGGGATATAGATACCTTACAAGTCCTTATTCCAGTTAAAAGGTGAGAGGATTATTTTAATCTTAACTATCCAATTAACCTATTTCTAAGTGAATGACAATTTAGGAACATCTAACACAAGTAATTACCCTACCATTTAATCACTGGACAATAATTATCGGTGTTAGAAGACCAGAGAATTACAAATACGAAATTAATATTAAAATTTTAAATTATTTAAGATAAAATGTTATAGATAATTTTGAAGATAAATTTTACTACGATTTAATCACTGGACCATATTGTTATACATTTTTAAGAAACATTTTTTAAAATGTTAAAGATTTTTTTATTTAAAAATAAAATTATCGATTCATTGACAACAAGAAAAACAAGGAAAAGTTATTAAAAAGGTAAATACATAATATTTACCCTTAATATTGAAAATAGAAATTTAGAATAATAAGTAAAGAAAATAAATTTTAGAATCAAGATTAATTTGACGTCCATATATATATATATATATATATATATATATATATATATATATATATATATATATATATATATATATATATATATATATATATATATATATATATATATATATATACCTTGAATATTAAAAATAGAAATTTGGAATAATAAGAAAAGAAAATAAATTTTTAGAATCAAGATTAATTTTACGTCCATATATATTAATTGGACAAGAGAGATGAATGGTGAACAATAAATATGGTAAAAAAAAACCAATTTCTTTTTGTAGAATAGAATTTTCTCTATTAGATTAATTCCTAAGAAAAATAGATATAATTCGTTCTATAAATTAAAATTTATTCTTCCTTCAAAGACACAGCAGATATAAACTAAAATCTAGAGAGAGAAGGATAAGAGAGTATTTGAAGTGAAAATATAAACATTCATTCTACGTGTCTTTAAAAACGGTATGATTTTCTTAGTCTCTTCGCCTTATTTATATAACCATTAGATATATTAGTTGATAATAAAATGTTTTTATTTTTTAATTGCATCTATTCAAGATGTGAATTAACTATATCTATACTTTTATTCGATTTTTATGTTAAAAAAACTTTCATACTTCACTACATCCTGATAATATATTTGTGAAAAAAATTAAATCGCTTCTCTTAGTACAAAAGAGAAGTAATCGCATATTTGAACTACTAAAAAGTATACATTTCTTGATTTCATCATGTTAATATTTTTATTTTTATATTCTTGATTTCATCATGTTAATATTTTTATTTTTATATCTAATATGTAGAAGCGAATAATGGAAATTCAAAATTATCAATTTTTATATTGATGTTCTTAGCAATTTTATACGTGATGTGTGTCTCGATTTTCTTAACAATTAGAAATGTGATATGTGTCTCTCGATTTTCTTAACAATTAGAAATGCGAATAAAGTATGGAAAATGGATTCAAAGTCTTGTAATTTAAAAAGATAAAATTTTACATATTAGTATTGTTTTTTTTATAGAATAAGAATTTTTTTCTCTATTTTATCTATTACCTCTTCTTTATTGTATATATTAAATCAAGTTAAAAAGTTAAAATAAAATAATAAATATTTAAAGAAATATTAGAAAAAATAATAAAATTATTAAATAATATTTAAGAAACTCCCTAAACCCAAACGTTCTTTTCTTGAGTCGTCGTGTAACTTTTATAAACTTAGTTAACCCCTAATTTAATATTTCATCCAAAACTTATTTCTTCATTGTTTAATCTTAACTAAATTTCAAACCCCATTAAGTAATTTATTAATGTTAATTTACTTGAGTATACATGCACACAAATGAAATTTCATGCATTCTTTCAAGTAGTGAAATGAGATACTAATAATTATTTACTTACTTTTTTAGTTGTTTAAATACCAGTCTTTTTTATAATATTTAATACACGGTTGTATCTGTTAAGGCAATAAATGTATGTCCGGTTGAACATATTTTTCAATATATATATAATAGTTTAAGGAGTTAATGCCGCATATTTCAATCATATACAACCTTTTGTATTGTAGGTTAAGTTGTACAATAGATTTTCAAGATCACTATGTTCATTGAACTGTATTATAGTAGTGTTACATTTTTTGGTACAAGTTATCTTGAGAAAATCTATATTACAACATAATCTTCTCGACAAAAAGGTGTAGGTGCTAGGAAATAAAGTTTTAACATCCTACATTTAAAGGAGAATCAAATCATACATATATTGAAAAATATCTTCTTCAGTAAATATATTTATTGGGTCATGCTAACGAGTGCCCCAGGGGCACTGGTTAAGCATTC
Organism: Vicia villosa; assembly: GCF_029867415.1. Lineage (NCBI taxonomy): Eukaryota > Viridiplantae > Streptophyta > Magnoliopsida > Fabales > Fabaceae > Vicia > Vicia villosa. The sequence continues at coordinate 36,807 of NW_026706752.1, read as the reverse complement.
CTAATAAAGAAAATAAGCATATTCAATGCATTGAATATATACAATATTATTTAAAAAAATTAATTATTTATGTTTTCATGCATTGATTACATATATTTTAGGTAAAAAACAGATCTTTTTACTTTATTAAACAATGGTTAACTTACCTTTTTAATCTCTTAACCAGTGCCCCTGGGACATATATTTATTTCCTTGTTAGATAAAACAATTCTTTGAACAAGAAAAATAGAGAATAACTTCTAATAACTAAAATGATTAATGTAACAAATTGTTATTACCTCATGTTGTCACTAGAAAAAAACTTGAAATTTGCGACTTGTCTATGTTACTTATTTCATAAACAATTCGTCATCGAATAAATAATAAAAAAATAACATTTGTAAATAAATTTATAGAGATTAGACTTCTAATTAAGTTAAGAATAGTGGAAAAAACACGATTTAGAAGGAAGCTAAATTAGAGTTTGAATTTTTTTAGGAATAAATCAATCTAAGATTAAGTTGAAAGTAGGTATTCTTAAATGAATTATAGGTTGCGAGAGAGATTGTGAGGAATGGAAAGAAAAAAGAAGAAAAAGAAAAGAACGCTTACTTGTAGAATTATCATAGGAAGATGGTCCACTTGTTTGAAGTATGATGTGACCTGAGATAATGAGACCATTTTATTTTTTATTCATAACTAATATGGTTAGCATTTACGTTAGAGGAGTTATCTTAGATTGAGGAGCATTTTAGATTATAAATAAATGTGAAAGATTTTTTAAAGAGTCCAAGACAAAGGACATCCCTATAGAAAATGCATTTATATATTTATTCTGTGTTTTGCTGAAGAATTATAAGATATTAGGTCATTGGTTTTATAAAGAATTAATCGTAGGAGAGATAAATTTTAAAATTACAAAATGGTTCCTTAACAAAATTAAATGGAGAGTTACAAAAGAGAATTAAAAAGAAAGAGAACGGATATGATAACATTAATATTTTTTTCGAACTTAAGTTTAAAAAACTAACTTTTGATAATATTAATAAACATGCCATAGGTTTATTTTTTAAAAAATTTATCAGTCCTTAAGTTTATTTTATCAACTACTAATATATAACTATTTATTCTATTCTTTGTAAAATTTCTGACAAAAAATTTAGAATATGGAATTAATATTAAAATTTTAATTATTGAAGATAAAATGTAGATTAGTTTGATGATAAAATTTACTACTTATCTTAAGATAAATTTAGAAAACAACTTATTACCATATTTGTATACATATTGAAGAAATTTTTTTTGAAATGTTAAAACAAAATTATCTATTATTCATTGACAACGAAAAGTTTTTGACAAGCCAAATACATAATATTTATCCTAAATATTGATAATAGAAATTTGAAATAATAGAAAGAGAAAATAAATGTTTAGATAATTTTGATTCTAAACATTTATTTGCTCTTTCTATTATTTCAAATTTCTATTTTCAATATTTAGGGTAAATATTATGTATTTTGCTTGTCAAAAACTTTTCATTGTCAATGAATAGATAATTTTGTTTTTAAATAAAAAAATCTCTAACATTTCAATTAAATGGTTCAAGGAGATTAGACCTTGGATGTCTTCTGATGTCGATCTAGAGAGATTGGTATGACTAAGGTGCTCGGGCATACCATGTCATGCATGGAATGATAGTTTCTTCAAGATTATCTCAGCGACGTTGGGAACTTTTTTAATCTGCGATGAAACGACTTCCTCGAAGATAAGCATGGACGTGGCCAGAATCAAAATAAGGACTAGGTGTGTGAGGGTTATCAACGAATCATTATCGATTGTGATCAATGATTCTCTATTTAGGATCACGATGGCTGAAGACTTGTACAATCCGACGTTTGGTTATGACAAGAGCTTTTACACTTAGAGTGAAAATTAAAGTCAGGTTCTTGATAAGTGTCAAAATGTCAAAATTTTGAGTGTATAATTGTGGCATTTATTGATTCTATTCTTTTGGTTTTTGTAATAAAATCCCAACTTTTGTGTAAATTTTTGTATCCTTGAGTTTTGATTCGTTGTATATTTTTTGATAGTTTTCCCTTTGTTTTATAAGTATTTATGCATATCTGAGCCTCGAGGAATAAAGTGTCAAAGGCACGACTTCGATTTCGCAGTTTTGGAGCAATAAAATGAAATTCTGCAGAAGCTCGCTAAGCGGACTTCAAGCGCGCTACCATAGGCATAAAACAGAGATGCATATTTGTCTTGAGCTAGCTTAGCAAAGTCACCTCGCTAAGCGAGATTGTGTTTATTGTACTAGATATTTTGTAATAAGTGTAGCTCGCGTAGCCAACTGAGTTCGCTAAGCGAGCCTGCGCAGAATTTTGTTTATATTCTTTCATTTGAGACATTTCTATGTTATGGTTTTTGGGGGATTTTTTTCCCAAACTCCATCACCTTCATTCTTAGATTAGGATTAGCTTAGAAAACAACACTGGGTCATGCACTTGGATGATCAGAGGTGGATTTCTCATCAATCGGAGCTGACAACTTGCGAGATGTTTGGTTTATCTCTTATCTTCTTTGTGTATTTCTTTTGTGTTGTGTTTTGTTTGTATATTTACTAGAATCTTATGTATATTTATCGTTCATGGTGTTGTATAAAACTTGCTTTACGAATTGATATTGTTTTATTCCTTAATCTTTTTGCATTTATGTTTGAGATTTATGTTGCTTTAGAGATAAACTTCACAGATTCTGATTAGGGATAGATTTCTGTTAGTTTCTAAATTCTAGAGATAGATTTAGAGCCGACAATCACTTTTGTGTTGAAGCTTAATACTTTCATCTTCGAGTGGCGCGCGAGAGATCGCCGACGCAAGAATACAGATGTTCTCGCAGCTTTACGTTAGAGATAACCTCGGTTGTGAGTTGTCTCGTAGGTGCTCCAGAGATGGACGCTGATGTGAGATACACGTGATGGTAATGACGAGTATCGTAGGTTGAGTGCAACTGATCGATAAGTTTAAGTTTGTGACGAGTGAGTATGTTTGCATGCCTGATAAGTTATTTCTCTCCTAAGAATGTGTTTATTTTTTCCTGTCTATATATTTTTTACTTTTTGTTCATTCAAACCCAAGCTCGAAACCATAGAAATCGTTGAATGGCATTCTCACCATCTCTGTGGACACGATAATTCATGGATAAATATTTCCAAATCTTTTGTTGCATGCCGCTATGCCTGCTTCAACAATTCTCTTTTCAACTTCTGCAAGATTCTGTATAAGTAATCCATCACAATGACAAAGAGGAGGGGACAAGGGATCACCTTGTCTTAGCCCCCTTTTAGCTTGAAGAATATCAGTGACTCCATCATTAACCCTATACCTGTAAGAGACAATTCTCACAACTGTCTTTACTCAATTGATGAATTGATTAGGGAAACTCAATTCAGCCAGAATATCTTAAATTGCTCTCTACTCTACACTGTCATACGCCTCCTGTATGTATGTCATACCCCAAAATTTGCCCATACTATTTCTCCTATTCAAATTCAAATCAATACATAAAGCTCCAAGACATATTCTCCAGTACAAGGTTCAGAAATTAGGGTTTGGTTTGTTCAAAGGAAAAATCAATGAATCATTGGCTCCAAGGCATCCTATATGGCTCAATATATCTCACGTGACCTCTATGACAAGTATCAAATCTCAGCTCAAAGGATTGGTCACTCAATTGTTCAGAAAGTCAACAGTCGACTGGGTTAACCTAAAAGTCAACTGTGGTCAAAGTAAAGTCAAAACTCCTGATTTTTTATCAAGATCCTCATATTGAAGTATCATTCACCATTTGATCAAGAATTGATCATGGTTCATCAAGGAAAGATCAAGAATCACCAAATCAAAAAGTTTCTAAATTAGGGTTTGTATAGGAGAAAGTCAACTGAACTTTGACCAGCCATAACTCTCACATGGAACATCAGAAATTTTCCATCCAAATATTATTTTGAAGGAAATTTGGTTCTCTACAACTTTGTCTCTCACATGACAAGTCTAAAAATGCTTCATTTGAGAGGTATGGACCAAGACATTATAGGTCCTTTCCAAAAGTCAACAAAAAGACATTTTTTTCAAAAGAACACAGAAGGAGCATGGAAAATAATTTTGACATGATATCAAAAACATTGGTTAGAGGATTCTCTAAGGTTTCTAAAAAGTCCAAGAACTTGGAAAAATGTTGAAATATGAGGAAATGGCAAGGTGCACAAGTTCACCTATTTTCAAGGGTATACATGAAAGAAAAAGGTCCAAAACTTCAAATATTTCCAAATGGGCCTATATTCTTTTCATCCAATCTTCATCTTAGGCCCATGCACGTCCCAAAAATATATCTCTCCATTTTATATTATTTTTATTGATATTTTATGATTTTTATTTATTTAAATCATAATTTAATCATGTAAAATAATAAAATAATGAAAGATATGATCTTGCTTCAATTTTAGGCCAAGAAATCAATCAATATATTCCCCTAAATAAATCAAATTCGTGCAAAGAATATTTGGAGCAAAAAGATTGAAATTGATCAATTTTAGGAAAGGTTTCATAACAAATTTCAATCAAGTTTCTATCAATTTTTTATCATCAAGGAGCAAGATTTAATGGGGTTTTTCAAAGTTTAGTTGACCTAGAATCTTGTCCTATAAGTATAGAAAGCATTCACAAGGATTGGAGGATGGTTTTTCTGCAGCCAAAAACCGTAACATAAGTGAAGAAAACCGTGAGAAAAAAGTGAAGTGGCAATCAAGGTTTAAGCACAATTCAAGTGATTCAAGAGGTCCCAACACGTTCCCTAAACTTCTCTGATACATTCCAGCAATCCTCAATCAAACAAATCGCCCTGAATCACAACATCGCATTCTGGTTTTTTCTAAACTTTCTTTATTTTTTTGTTCGTTTTGTGCATATACGCATCTACAATCACATATGATCATGTATTCTTGTTAATGTTGATGTTCTGATGATGGCTGAATGATTTAATTGGATTGTTAACGTACGAACCATCATCCTCCATAGTTAGGGTTTGTTGCTTTTAAAATTGGGAATTCTGCATAAAGACAATTTCAGGTCGAATTGAAGACAGCAATAGGATCGGGAGATTGATTATGATCGAACTAGGTTCTCTTTTTGCGTTAATTGATGAACGTTTGCAGGTTTTAAGGTTGAACACCTACGGCGACACTAAAAAACCGTGGGCAATGATCGTTTCCAGAAAAACCCAAGGTTGAAGATGAAAGGGGGTTGGGCGCGCAGCTCTCTTCTGATTCAAAAATTTAAAAGTTTTTTATACAATAAGTGTAGTGATAATTAATCTAACAGCGAATGGTTGTTGGTCTAGCGGCAGCGCGTGTATTCATCCCCTTGTCCCTCATAACCCAAGTTCGATTCCTGGGGGGTTGTTTTTTATTTGTTTAATTGCTATGTTATAGATTGCCCACAGATCCAGCATGCCACTCCCATGAGGGACCATGATGAACCCTCACTCTCAACCATCAAATTGCTATTCAAGATCAATCCAACGTTCCAGAATACGCCAGTCTACCATGGATCCTCATAAGCCTACCACGCCCAAGCATAAGCTGAGTGCTCTATTTTTTTAGCTTTTATTTATTTTAACTATATTTTGTATATTGTTTATTTACTAAATTTCCTTTTAAATATTTTTAATAAAGCTTCTCTTGAATTTCTTTTATATAAAATTATTTATTGTTAATAATGTTTTTTAATTTAATTTAATTATTAATAATACTTTTTATTTTGATTTAAATAATTAGAATGTTTAAAATTGTTTGTTTAAATTAATTATCAAGCTTTTTTTTTTTTGATTAACATACATATTAAGGTTAAATAATTTAATCAAAAACATATTTTTTCCGACTTAATTAATTGGGTTGAAAACCGACAATTAATTTATTTTTATTCTATTAACTATGACTAACTTATACCCTAATCAGAGTTTACGAAGATCGTGCGTACACTCAAAATATTTCTTTTTCTGTACCTTTTTCAAGGTTGACTTTTCAAATACGTTCCGACTACGCGCCACGTCAAACCAAAAGCTAAGTCCCGATCTCTCTTATTTAATTTTTCTTTTACCTTTTATTTATTTTTAGGGTTTGATTCCCGCTGTCAATGGAATCCTTCTACACTTACGTCCTATTATCTTCTGTCAATTCTCAGATGGTCAGAGTCAATGCTCAAGGCAACCTCCGAATATCAACCTTCATCAATCGAAGCTAAGTTTCTTTTACCCTTTTTCTTTTATTGTCATTTTTATTGATTAGGGTTAACCATACCTGCCTCCGAATTGATAATGCACTCTGTAACACCCCGAATTTAATTAATTATTTAATTAAATTGATCGAGGATTTATTCATTGGAATTAGTTGGAGTCGAGGTTTATCGGTATTATTCTAAAGGCGTAATTTGGATTAATATGTTATTTTGAGCAGTTAAGTTGTGGTCGGATTTATTAGTCGGATTAGTCAGAGAAGTACAATTGCGAGTTGATATTAATTAAGTTAAGGAGCAATTGTAGTTGGGGAATATTATTGGGAATAATATTCGTTATGTTATGTGATTATTCAATTACGTGTATTATTCGGATTAATTGAGTGATTAAAGAGATGTTATGAATCGGGCCTAAGTGGAAAGAATATAACACAATGGGTGGGTTATGGGTTAAGCCCATTAGTGAGAAAAGATAGTAAGAGTTAGGGTTTTAGAGATTAAACCTCATAACTCATTTTGTGGAAAAGAAGATAAAGAAGAGAGGAAGAGAAGAAAGCTATGGCATGAAGAAAGGGATGACTCCATTGAAGATGAGGATTTGCTAAGGTAAGGGTGGGGTTCTTACTCTCTAAGGGTTGGCATGATGATGTTTATGGTGGGTTAGATTGTATGTTATTCTCCATGGATGTGTGAGTTTGAAATTGTTAGGGTTTATGATAGAATCCATGAAATTGTGTCATTAATCATGTTGTTGATGTTTGTGTGTGAGCCCATGATTAGAAATAAGTTTAGGAACCTTACATGTGTGCTAAATTTGCTTTCAAATGATGTATGGATGGTGTATGGTTTAATGGGTGTTCTGTGAGGGGATTAGGGAAGAAAAATGGTGAAATCTGAGTTTTCACGCATCTTAGGTCGACCTATGCAGAGCCTGAGTCGACCGAACAGTACAGAAAGCCAAAAATCTATTTTTCCTTCAGTTAGGTCGACCTAGAGGAGTTTTGAGTCGACCTAAAGCAGTTTACGTCGACCTGGGAGATGTTTGCGTCGACCTAGGGGTTCAATTTTGAGCAGATTTTGTAAAGACCATAACTTTTGATCCGTAACTCCGTTTTAGGCGCCGTTCGAAGCGTTGGAAAGCTAACGCAATGAACTATACCAATATGCAATAAAATGATCCATATGATATAGTTTCCTATTATGTTTATTAGGATTAAGCGGTGAACTATGTTGTGTTAATATATGAAGTATGCTCTTTGCGATGAATTGACATAACTATGTTGTAGTATAACTTGATGTATGTTTTCTTATGATGATACAATGTTATTGAGATGATGATAAGTAACTTCCTTATGATGAATGAGATAATGATGTGTGTGATGATATGCATGATTAATAAAGATGTTGTATGCTATATGCGATTAATTGTGCGTATTTGATATGTATGAGTCGACGATGATGCCATGCGATGACTTAACAATATATATATATATATATATATATATATATATATATATATATATATATATATATATATATATATATATATATATATATATATATATATATATATATATATATATATATATATATATATATATATATATATATGAAATTGAATATAATGTATTATGATGATTACTTGAATTAAGGAATATGATGAATGTGTTGATGTTGTTGGCAATATGATGAATCATTAATGTTTTTTATAATATGATGGATTTGTGGTTGTTGTGAACATGATGAATTTGTTATCATTGTCGCTAGTATGTGGAAATTGTTGTCGTTGTCGTAGACCCTATGGTCACTATTGATAAGTTGTATTATGTTGATAAGAATGAAGTTGAATAGATGTTGTATGTCGATATGATGTGATGATGTGATTGAGATGTGGTAAATTGCTATGATACGGTTATTGCAATAGAACCTTGGCATTGAGTTGATGTTGTTTAGTTTATGTGGTTATGTTGTTTAAGTTGATTATGTAATTCAAGTTGATTATGTCGTTTAAGTTGATTAAGTGGTTTAAGTTGTGTTTGTGGATGTGCATCATTTGAGTCGCATCCATTGCATTGTTTGAGACGGCCCTTGTGGCAAATGTTTGAGACGGCCCTTGTGGCAAATTTTTGAGACGGCCCAATGGCAAACTGTTTAAGACGGGAGTTTTACTCCAATGGTACCACATGCATATGCATAAGTTTGAGTCACATTTGAGTCGCATTTGAATTGCATTTGAATTGTGTTTGGATTGTTGAGATGGCGAGGTGTTTGTTGTGACGTGATAATGATATGTTTGTTGTGATGTATTTGATATCATACTTGTATATTTGAATATGTGATTAATGACATCGTTTCCGTTTTCGAAAGTTGTATTATATTGATAAGTTGTTTTGCGATGAAAATATGTTGTGAGATGTTATGTGATGTGAAGTGGTGAAATTATGTATGATCTATATCTCCTATATTATTTATCATGCATTCCTTTATATTGTAAGATATCTCACCCCTTTGCTGATATTTCCCCTACCATGGGAAATGGGCAGGTACTCAAGATTAGTCATGGATGTTCGAGGTTATTGATGTGAAGTCTTTATGTTGCTTTATGGCAAGTCGAGTTGGTGTCCATTGCTCTGATACGTAGCACTCTGGGGGATTAGTAGTTATTACTTGATTGTTGTATTCTATGACGATGTTTGTGTTGAGTTGAATTGAAAGATGTCTATGAGTTGAAATTGGAAGTTATTGGATAAAGTTTTGTTTCCGAATGCTATGTATCTTTGTTGATTACAATATGAGTATGTTTGTTTGTTTAAGTCGAATTGTGACATCCCATCTTTGATGAATATTTTTAAATGCACTCTGATTTCCGATTATATTTGCGGGGTAGATTTGGGGTGTTACACACTCACCCTACTTTTGCTTTCTATTTTTCCCACCTTTTCAGGGTTTGCCAACCGTCAAAGCTCGAATAGTCAGTAACCCTAAAAACTCTAATCTCTTTTACTCTCTTTAATTATTGTCAAACCCGCTGGTTTCGTTCTCCCTTTCCCCCGCTGGTTTCTCTTTCCCCTTCCCCATAATTGCTATTATTACTGTTAATATTAATTGTTGTGGTTAGTAATCCTAGGGAGTGCAAGCTTGTTAATTCAATTAGAACCACCTAACTATAAGATAAATATCTGAATCTGATCACGTGATTATTGCACCCACGCACCTTTTATGGTACCTCTCTTGTTGTCTGTTGCCTTGTTGCCTTGTGTTTTTTTGCAGAATAGCCATGTCCCTCGAATACGAGGATACCTCAGCCATGTTGCCTCAATTAAGATCATGGGTCCCTAATGATGCTGCCTTCGATACACTAAACATGATCTCGTCCCTCAGAAGTTGCCTACGAAAGGTTGAGGTATCCTCTGGCTGCCTACGAAAAGGCTATTCTGATCCTTCCCTTAGACTACCTGCCTCCCTATGGCATGGGTCAGTTTTATGGCGAACGATAATGCGACGACCCTTCAACCTCCAAATAAAAGGCTTCCTGCCCTCTTATGGCAAGGATAGACCCTTTCACCCTGAAAGGCTAAAAGAACTTCTTTTTCAAAACTATAAGGTAATTGCCCCTAATTGCTTTGCCTCGCTCTAAAACTTTTTCATATTCTTTCTCATAATCCTTCAAAATGGCTACGCTCATTTACGAGCTAAAGTCCATATTTTCCTTTCTTCTACATTTCTGAAAACAAAGAGCAAAGCAATTAAGAGCCCATGGAAAACCATGGATGCAAAGGGTGCCTTACACCTTCCCTTTGCATAATTACCCCCCGAACTCAGTTTTTTTCTCAAAAAGGTTTTTCTTTGTTCTTTTAGCCTTTCTAATTAATTTGGATAAAATAAAAGTCGATGGCGACTCTTGCTATCCGCACATTTCTCTTAAAAGTCAATTCCCCGTATTACAATGTCCATCTGAAGCATACATTTAGGAGCAACACCTTTTGCATTATAACCCCTTATGAGGACGGCTTGATTTTCTATGCATTATTATAAGGTGTAAATGATTGAAATAAACTAGAGAAACGCAAAGTGTTCTTTCCACATATTCAAATATCTATAATAATATTTTTGAATAGATAAATACCTTATTTGTAATTGGTTATATCTAACTCAAACTAAAATTTTTTGGTTGCTTTGTCTTGGTTATAAATATGCTTTAAATAGTTCACATTTTTTGTGCAGTTGAAAATGAGGACAAATTATTGATCATTCAAGAATTAATAGTATTGAGGATCCAATTGGCTATTTGAACATCTTTGATTTCCAAGTCATCTAAACAAATCCATTTCCTTTGACTTAATATTTGAATTAAAATTCTTAAGTAGAATAATTCTTTCTAGTAAAATAGATGTAAAACTACTTTTTTTTTTTTTCATTTTCCAAAGTTATGGTATAAGTGGCACAAAAATCCCTAGAAGGTTTTATCAATAGAGAAAAAAGAAAGCCTCGTGTGCAAAATATTGTTGAGCGTGTGTTTTTTTAATTGTGCAACAAATTGATTATTTACATAGAAAATAGAAATTCATCAAGTGAACTTTGTAAAAGGATTTTATAAATACTTTGATATTGTTATATCATGACACTATTCTTGTGGATGTTTCACGGCTTTGTAAACGAATCCTAAACGGGCAAAGAAATAAAATGAGAATGCAAAGTCATATTTATATGTGCTGAACATAAATCAGCAAGACCAGAAGTACACGACTAATGAGAACAACAGGCTTTTCAACACAAATCAAAATCAAGATCATTGATATCTGGATTCTCACCTAACCAAGAGATATCAAAATTATCAAAATCAGTAGAAAACATAAAATGACACTGTAAATAGATTAAGTAATCATTAAGATCAAACTTGCAATCAATAAATTCAGGTGGAAAACGTATTACTTTGATCTGCGCATTGCATCTTTTACCCTGTTAGTAGTTGATTAGTTGATAGTTGATAAAAGATAGTTTTAGAGAGTTGTTTAGAAAGAAGGCTATTTCATTAATTTCTTGGATGATAAATTACAAGATAGCAATTGCCTATTTATAGGCTCAAGTCACCAACCTCTCAGTGGTGGTGAATATTTCTACATCTCTTTAGTTCTTTCTAGAATTCTCATGATAGATTAGTATCATGATGATTCTAGGTTATTCTATATTTTACATACATTTATAATTCTAGATTAATCTACCATATCCATTCACACTAGAGTTCTAGATTATTCTACCATATTCTTATACACTATAATTCTAGGATATTCTACCATTTTCATACATATTATATTTAGAATATTCTAGAAATTTGTAGCAATTTCAACACTCCTCCTTGATGCAAATTTCCGTGACTCCAAGCATGGCTCGTAGTTCTTCAAATCTTGGTCTCGCCAACGCTTTCGTGAATATATCTGCAATTTGATCTTCTGTCCTGCAGTAGTCGAGTTTGATCTCTTTAGTTGCTTCAGCTTTGTCGCACGCTCGCGAAAAATAAACAGAGTCGCCACCAATATATTTATCCCATAAGGGAAAGGAATACCAGGAAACCTAACAAAGGAAGGAACAGGGTCTTGCGACCAGAGAATCAAGGTACGGGAGTCGGTTACGCAAGGGGAAGGTATTAGCACCCCTCACGCCCATCGTACTCGATGGTATCCACCTATGTTTGTTTCTATCTAAAGGGTGTGTACTATGTCTATGTCTAAATGCGAAATGAATGCAAAATGTAGGGAAAACAAAGAATTGTACTCGCACGGGCCCTACCCCGCTGCCTACGTATCCTTTTCAGGAATCAGAGTTACCGTAGCTCGGCTAACGATTTTCCGTTTGTTTTTGTGTTTTTTAGTTGGGCGGAGTTAACGTTCACGCTCTTGCATAAGGGATCGACCTAGGATGCAATGGAGCGGAGATAACGGTGCCCTTAGGTGCCAAGCAGGCGAAAGAAAAAGAAATGATTGGTTTGTGTCTTTTAGGGTAATTCCATGATGACGAGAACCTACTACAAGGTCTCGCATCACTTCCTCACTTTTGTTTTAAGTCTGAACATTTATTAGGTTTTTTGAAGTGTTTTTGGTTGGTGTTTTTTAAGGGGATTTTATTCAAGTATTTATTAATGTTTTATGGTTGTAAAAGAAAAAAGAATGCAAAAAGGGGGAGACTAGCCTATTTTCTATATTCTATGTTGTTCTAATTCTACAAGAAAATAAGGGAGGAAAAAGCAATTAAATGGAAAAGACAATACTAAGGATCAAGGGCATTTTAGACATTTCACATATATGGAAAATATTCACAAAGAAAGAAAGAATTAAATCTAAACTATTTGTGAAAATATATTCATGAACTATCTCATTTTTATTTCATGCAAGAGATACTAATTTGAAATATATAAAATAAAATAAAAACCATTATTTTTGTTTTATGGTTTTATGTAAAAAGTCTATTAAATTCTAAAAAAACAATTAAAGTCTAGAGAGTCAAAAAAAAACTAACAATCTACTTAGTGGAAAATCTTTTTTGTTGTTTTTTATTTAAGAAGAAACAATTAATAAATTGCAAAGAAAAAGATAAAGGAGAAAATTATTTTTATTTGTTTTTAATAAAAGATTTCTAATGTCGGACAAAATATGCATAAACTTGCTACATGATATGCAAAGAGGTTTGTGAGATTTACCTATGGGAGAATCTTGGATTGAGTTGTAGAGAGAGAGAGAGAGAGAGAGAGAGAGAGAGAGAGAGAGAGAGAGTGAGAGAGAGAGAGAGAGAGAGAGAGAGAGAGAGAGAGAGAGAGAGAGAGAGAGAGAGAGAGAGAGAGAGAGAGAGAGAGAGAGAGAGAGAGAGAGAGGTATAGTGATATAGTGAAGAGTGGAGGTGAGAAATGGTTGATGTATGAGTTTCTATTTATATTGCCAACCATTAGTTTGTGATTCTCAATCCTTGAATGTGGGACTTTAATGTGTGTGTAGTGCAATTGTGTATTGTTTTGTTTTTTTTTTTTCATGTTGTGGTGCTTACTTTGGACACTTATATCTCAAGCCATGGGTTGTTAAATGATGCAAGAATGGTGTCATATCAAAGAGGGCATGGGATAGAACAAGATTGGTGTTGAAAATATCTCAAAATAAAGCCTAAAAGTATGAGAAAAATGGCCTTGAATTCATGCGAATACCACTGCATACGCCCAGCAGCATGCTGTCCCATGCGTATGGCCAGAACGTGACTCTGCGAGGGTGGTACTTTGAGCCTCTCTATCTCGATCAATACATGTCCAAAATCAGTGATATTGGTCTCATTGGATAGAGGACATGGCAAGGAATAGCTTAGAACTGGGCTTGTTTAAGATAGAGACTTGTGGTGGAAGAAATAGGCTTTGACATTTGGTCCACCACGTGTTTGCTGAAATGCGTTGCGTGCCCAGAATTCTGTGTCATGGCTGCCTGCAGAATTTGGTCAGGGTTGGGGCACCACTTTGAAGGCTTGTATCTCACTCAATATTTGCTCAATTGTCCCAATTCTTGTTTCTATGGATAGATGACATGGCAAAGTAGAGAATGATACCAAGTTTGCGTTCGTATTACTTCTGTACAGCTCTAAAAATGACTGGAGATTTGGCATGCCATGTGTTTGTGAAAATGCCAGGTCATGACCTGACTGGTGACCTGGAATGTGACTTGATTCAAATGAGTTTCCAGCAACTTCACACCACTTTAACTCTTCATATAAGCTTCAAATGAAAAAGTGTCCAACTACAAAGTTGTTCTCCTCCATGAGAGGAACAACTTTGATGTTGGAAATTTCTCAGAAAAATGCCGTTTGCCACGTGTAATCTGGTGCTGAAGTGGACTGCTCAACAAGATTTAAGACATCAAAAAATTTTCTAAGTGTTGGAATGTCTTTTTTCTATTTTTCCCAACTTTTTGCCGAACTCCCGATTTTATCCGTTCTTCGACTTTTCTTGATTAATTTTCCACCAAAAGTCAATATTTGAATAATTTTCCCGATTTTGACCCAAAAGTCAACTGTTCCGATTTTTCCGACTATTGATGAAATTCCCGATTAAATCTCTTCCACTCACATCCAGTCAAACAAACACGCCCACACAGTCAGTATGAGAAGTTTTCCACACATAGAAGTCACTTCTGATTAAATGTTGACCAGAAAGTCAACTGGTTGACTTTGGTCAAAGAAACCCTGATTTAAAGAACCAGATGATTTGCAAGCTTGTACCCTCTAATCAATGCCCTGATTTGAAGCAGAGAGACACCCCAATCCAGGAGGACTTCAATGAACATAGAACCATATGATTATACCTCAGTCTTCCTTGTTCTCTGATCAAACTTCTTTGCAATAGAGCTCTTTTTTGAATAATACCAATGATATGGATGCATGAATATGAGTTATGACCTAAGTAATGTATGCACATGAACCATAAGCCACATGAATAGGGTAGGACAAATTTGGGGTATGACAGCTGCCCCTATTTAATCATCTTAAACCGGAAGGTGAGATTGGCGTCAGCCTTTCGAACACTCGAGGTGGAAGAAGATTAAATACCAAGACCAGAAATTTGTCCTGAAGAGAAGATGGTGTAAGTGTTATCCTTATTTTTGTTTTGATATCTGCTGGGGAAAGAGAATTTTTATTCTTCTGATGGAAATATTTACAGTGAGTAACTGGATGGTGATAACTTGTAACGTAGCCAAGGTGCCAATACAAGGTCCTCAAAGATATTTACATGGAAATGATTGGGAGAGAAGTAGGTTTGACAGAAAGATAAAGTGGCATAGACAATTGTTTTTGAGGGAAATACAGACGAGTATCGAAAGAGTGACACATACGAGCATCGAAAGAAAGTACAGACGAGTACAAAAAGAGTGACACATACGAGCATCAAAAGGAGGGTACAGACGAGTACGAAAAGAATGACACATACGAGCATCAAAAGAGATACAGACGAGCATCAAAAAGAGATACAGACGAGCATCAAAAGAGATACGGACGAGCATCAAAAGAGATACAGACGAGCATCAAAAAGAGATACAGACGAGCATCAAAAGAGATACAGACGAGCATCAAAGGAGGGTACAGACGAGTACAAAAAGAATGACACTAACGAGCATCGACAGCAGGTACAAACGAGTACGAAACGAATGACACATACGAGCATCAAAAGAGATACAGACGAGCATCAAAAGAGATACAGACGAGCATCAAAAGACGAGCATCAAAAGAGAAACATACGAGCATCAAAAGAGATACAGACGAGTATCGAAAGAAGTGACACATACGAGCATCAGAAGGGGGATACAGACGAGTATCGAAAGAGGTGACACATACGAGCATCAGAAGGGGGATACAGACGAGTATCGAAGGGATGACACAGACGAGTGTTTGAGGAGTTTGGTAGATCGAATTACTGGGGATTGAGATACCAGGTATCAAGCCTGTGTGATTTGATTCATAATATTCAGATGAGGTGGTGCAATTTTTTAGAATAACTAAAACAAAGATATGCTGACAAAAATGTTATGATGTTAATTCTGATCCCTTGTGATGATGTTGATTATACTACCTTAACAATGATTATAGAAAAATTTAGAGGTTGTGAATTTTCATAGTTGCTGTCTAAATCAACATGTTTTCTCATTTGTAAAACTTCAGAGGGGTTTCATAGCTATAGCTTACAAAAGAGAGCATAACTCCAAAGAGCAGAGACAAGCTTACAATGGGGGAGGAAATTATTCCTAGTCCCACAAATGTCATACTAAAGTCAAGATAAAATATGCGTAAAATAAATTCATCCAACAAGATTAATAACAAGTGAATGGATGCTTAGATGATGGTAAGGTTTTAGATAAGCTTGGTTTTGAGGTAAAGAAATATTCTTTCTGCATTCATGCTTGCATTTCTCAAATTCTTTTGTTGACTTTGGTTTTGAATGCGCATATTGGCAATTATTTGAATTTGGATATTCTGTAGGTTATGTTTATGGAATCATTTGTAGGCACGTATTAGCATTCTTCAGGGCAAAAAATGTTCTTTCACTTCCACCTTATTATGTGTTGAAACGCTGGACAAGGAATGCGAAAACTAGTGTGTTGTTAGACGAACACGCATATGAGCTACCTAGTAGTTCTCGTGAGTCTACGAGAGTACGTTACAATAATTTACGTCAAGAAGAAATCAATTATGTGGAAGAAGGTGCTAAATCAATCCAAACATATCATGTTGCAATGAAAGCTTTTCTTTGGGGTATACTGAGAGTTATCTCCTCTGAGAAGCTTTGCTCTAGGGTAGATTGAAATTCATTCCTTTCTATAATGTTCTCTTTCTTCATCTAATGATATCCTCATCTTATGTTTTTCATGTCTCCCTATCTCCTTCATTGTTGACAGGTCATCTAAGTTTGAATAAGTTGAAGCAATTGGCTCTTCACCTAACAAATTTGAAGTCCTTGTAGTGTGAGTCACGTTAGTTTGGTAGACATGTTAGAGTGTCTATTTTTTCTTCGCAAGTGTCAATAATAGAACTTTGTCTCCTCTTGATATTGTTTATTTTGTTTATTTGATTTTAGACTCTGTTTTGAAACCAGTTGTACATACAAGATCTGCAGCCCCATCGCATGGCTCTCAAGACTTAAGCATAAGGTACTACATAATTTCTTTCATGCAGCAAAGGATGTATTGTATTGCATTTTACTATTGTCTTGAGTTACTTGGTAATGAATCCCTCGGTTACTCTCCATTCATGATCACACTTTCAACTTGCTTTTAATTCTAGGTACTGTCATTTCTCAATCTAATGTTATTTTATAATAATTTGGCATGTGATAGGCATACACATTTTGAAATTTCAATGTAATAAGTAGTTGAATATTGAATTCTATACAAGATGAAGATATATAATTATGAAATTAAATTTTAGTTATGTTCTCATTTTTGTAATTATGAAATTAAAGTTCCATTCTAATAATTAAGTATACGTTTCATTATAATAATTAAGTTTGTTTAAATGAGAAAAATTCTCTTAATAGTTTTTAGAATTTTAGTTGAGCTTTCATTTTCTTTTTATAGTACTTAGTTTTTCTGTATCATTGATCTTATTGTTGGTTTTTCTAACATAGCTTTCCTACGATGAGACCTTATTTCGAACGAAAAGGTTGTATGTCAAAAAACTCAACATTATGTTAGTTCAGGTAAACACCGCAATTATTGTGTTCAATGGTTGATTGGAGTCAACAACAGGAACCATAGTTACATTATATTCTTCCCTACAAATTATGGCTTTCAATCTGGTATAATACTCTATCATGCTTTTTTACATATTTCATTCCCGATTATGACATATCAAAACCAAACATTGCAGTGTTTGTCTGAGCTATGTTCCATCCTTCAAGTTTTGATATTTTTACTTGAACTTTTTATAGAAATATTCACTTTTGATGTTTGCAGGTGGCATCCCTTCATTTTGGGATTATTATGATGTGCAGTATGTCAAGATGTGTGATATATTCATTAGCCAATTGCAAGTGTGTAAAAATGTTGCTTGGCTGAGGCTGATGTCTTTAAGCTGCATTGCATACTATATCATATTTGGACTCATTCAAGAATACTCCTTCATTATTGGTTTGCTTGCTTGGTGTTATGCTCTTTGGTAAAAACATCTTACATTAATCTATTTAGCAATTCATTTTAATTTCTACTTTATTAGTGGCTTGTCAAAAAATTCAATGAGAAAGTCGAGAAGTCTATTATTCATAATGGCATGACCCTTACAAGTGTTATACTCATTCCCGCATTTAGTTTCTAAATATTTCTTATTATTCAGTTAATGATACACTGTTAATGCAGATAAGAGATCTATTGCAAACATTTCTAATACTTCGCCAAAGGTTGTCTATCATGATACTTCAAAGATGTTGATATACAATCCGAGTATGTAACACCCCGAATTTAATTAAATTGGTTAATTAAATTATTGAAGGATTTAAATATTTGATTTAGTCGAAATTGGATTGTCGGTGTTATTTAAGGGCGTATTTGGAATTATATAAATCGAAGTCGGATAGTCAGAAAATAATATTAAGAATAATATTATTTATAAGTCGGAATTATTATATTGAAGGAATTATTATTATAAGTGATATAATTGATTATTTGAGTTATATAACTTATTGGGCCTAATTAGTTGTGGAGAATAATAAAGAGGAGACTTAAACACTAAGCCCAGTTGGTTTTATATTAGGGTTTTAGAGATGAGAAAGAATAGTTGTCATTTTTGAAGAAAACAAGAATAGAGGAGAAAGAGGCAAGACTATGAAGAAGAAGAAGGAGCTTGAAGATTTTTCTCCCATGGTGTCAATTGAAGATGCAATTGGAGACCCATTGATAAGGTAAGGGTGGGGTTCTCTTCCTATAATGGGGCTTATGAAACCTTGTATGTTGTGGTCTTGGGGATTAGGGGTTTAGGTTATTGCATTTGTTATATTACATTGTCTTTGAAAATTATGAATTTGCCATGAATAATATAAATTGGAGTGTTGTTTTCTGTTAATGGCTCCCATTGATGTTGGTTGTTGTTTGTGTTAAAGTTTGGTACGCTAATGACGGTCGACATTAATACTGAACGATAAGCCATGAAACAAGTGGCAAGCCCTTAGACACACCGTGACCGACGGCAGCCCTTATGGCTAAGTGACAATCGTCACTTCTAATTGATGACAGGCACCACAAATCTTCAATTTGTTTCAGTTTGTTTCATTTACTGTGTGGTTTGATTAATTACTAATATAATACAACATCATTTTAATACATAAAGTATAATATTGTTTGGATAAAGTATAATATTGTGTGGTTAGTTAATTATATAATAGGTTTGTTATTTAGCAGAGGAATGATTACTAGAATTGTTTAACAAATACAAAACAGTCCTATTTTGATCAAATAGCCGGATTAAGCGGTATAATTAATTATCCGGAATTAGATGAAAATTTACGTAGTAGCTAAGTTTAATTAGTAGATTAACATAGTGGTGTTACTTTGTTGAAATTGTGATATTTTACGAATCGACTGAAATTGTGTTTGGTTTAAATATTCTTTATAAATAAATTATAATAATTTAATAGAATTGTCAATAGAGTTGTTAGAGTCGACAATAAGTTGTCAAAGTTGTTTGAATTATTAAGAGTCATATTTCTATTTGTTTTGAGTAATTCTGACATGTTTAGAGTTGTCAGTGTATAACGTCGGTGTTTGTTTTTTTATTGGAACTTTAACAATTCATATCTTTTGAACCGTAACTCCGTTTGAGTCTCCGTTCGAGGCGTTAGAAAGCTAACGCGATATTCTTTTTAATAAAAATGGTCTTGAGCAGTAGAATGCTAGAAAATTGGAAATGGAGTAGAAATAGAAGTGAATTAAATTAATATAGTGTGATTATTAATTGGTTGATTAAATTAATAGTTGAATTAATTTCAATGTGTTTAATTGATTAGAATATAATTTGGAATTAGATTAACTATTTGGTTTGTCGATAAATTACGATATTTTGAGAATTTATCCGTAATTGTGTTTTGATTGAATATGTATGTTGAGAAATATATATTATTATGTCAATGATTTTGTTTTGATGTTGATTCTCTGTGGGTAGTTGGATAGCATTAATTTTAATGATTAATTGCTTGATTTTAAATGTGTATGTTCATATATAATGGGCAAAATGAGAATTAACATGAGATAGTATGGTTACTAGTGTTAATTGGATTTTGTGAATCGTAATTGATTAATTGACCTTTTATATGTGAATGATATGTATGTGTTGTGAATGTTGTGTACAATTGGTGGATAATTCATCGAGTTGAATTATTGTGATATGCTAAATATTAAGATGGTAGAGATGATCTTAATTGCATATGTTTGATTAATATTGTACATACATTCATATCATGGATGCCTTGAAACAAAGGTGGTTTGCTTTGAAACATAAGCGTGGCTTGGATTCTAGAGTGAATCGGAAAGCGGTAAACTATATGTTTACATTTGGTGGCTTTGGTCTTGTCCGGATCTGAAGCGTGGCTAGATTCTATATGAATCGGAAGCGGTGGAACTTTGGGTCCATATTGGGTACCACATGCATAGAGTCACATGTCTTGCATTGAGTCACATTGAGGTTAAGTGATGTTTGAATATATGCATTTATGTGATTGTCATGTGTACATGAGATGTGATAATTGAAATTGGTGATGTTTTGATATATAATTGGTTAAACGTGTGAATATGAGATAATGATGGATTGTGTATATATTTGGGATAATAGTATTGAATCTTTTGAGTATTATACTATTGAATTTTGTGCTTACTTGAATATGTGAAATTTATTAGATGATACTATTTACATGATTATGACTTGTTGTGTGATGAAAAGTATGTGAGATTAATAAACTGTAGAAGTATGATGTGTATAGTAGCTATTGATACTTGTGATGTGATGATTTTATATGCCTGAATCCTAATATACAATTTATCATGCGCCCACTTATATGATTTGATATCTCACCCTTTTCTTTTGCTTCGCCGTTGCCTTTATATTGGTAACGTGCAGGTATTCAAGTATGAAGATTTAGTTGCCGTTACTCGAGTCGGTTGTCGCTCTGATACGTAGCACTCTGGGGGGAACGATTTATGTCATTCATGATGTTGTTGTTTAATTGTGTTATCTTGGTTGAACAGAATGATAAGTTAACTGAAGATATTTTATTGAATACTTGTTTAAGTGATTCCGCTGTGCTTTAATAAAATATGTTATTCTGTTTCAAAGGTGCTATGTATCCGCTTTATGCGACGAGTTGATTTGTTTTGTTTTTTTTTATTATGTGACGCCTCATTTGTTTATTGAGAAATTTTGAAAACTCTGATTTATATATATTTGTCGGGTAGAAATGGGGTGTTACAAAAGTGGTATCAGAGCAGGTCGGTCCGTCCGGCCTAGTTGTCGAGTCAGTTGAGTTGTGTGACAGTTAAATGCTGTCAGTGTTTTATTTCTTAGTACGCGACATGTGTGTGAAACACTGTCAGTACTTGTTTGCTTTGTTGTAGGGATTGGTTTGATTACAAGTGGGGGAGAAGTTTTACTTCTTGAAGATGTTTCTGTTGTAAGGGATGGTCAAGTATGCTGAGTGGCGATGTTCAGCACGGTTGAGGACTGAGAACTTGTCGGTGTGTTTAACCTTTGCGTTTGATGCCGGTGTTTGACAAGTGTTAAAGTGATAAAGCTGCGGTAGACTTTATGTTAGACTCGCATAAGTGATTAATTGACGTAGTCGATGTGTGAAGTGTTGTGAATCGCAAATCCGAGTTGGAACTCGAGAATGCGCGTAGCTTGAGTTTCGGATATCTGATTTGAACTCTGTTTGAAGCATCAGAAAGATAACGAGATGAAGTGTATTATAAGAATGATTTCCTCAACCGTAATAGAGTTGATTTTGACGTGATGATGTTGGGATGGAGTGTAGTTTGTCGTCGAAGTTATTTGAGGAGTTTGGGAGATAACATAAAAATTGTCGATGCTTGACGTTGATGTGTACAATTCGAATAACGTTAGAGATTTGTATCTTGGGTTTCGAGTATCAGTTGGACGTACCGTTTGAGCCTACGAAGAGGTGAAGTTGTATTCTACCTTATGGAAATGTGTAATCCTGTTGAATAAGAATGGTTATAACCGCAAATGTCTGAAGCGAAGTTAAGCAGAACTTGTTGTTGATGATTAAGATGAGAGAACGAGATGTTCGGTATTACAGATGATTTGAGTACTGATGACTTTTAAGGAAGAGTGAAGTAGTAGTGAAGAAAAATTCATACTTAGGGATGATAGAAGTCGTATTTGGGATGCCAAAAGTGGCGGTGTGTACAAAAGAATGACTGTATGGAATTTCTATCGCCAGTTTATCGCGAGGAGGACTTCGGTTGAGACGAAACGAATTGTGTGATGCTAAATTATTACGAATCATACTTCTGTATTATGTTTGGACGTCGGTGTCTCATCGACAAGATTGATTGATAAGGTAAGATGTTGTAGAAGTTGTGAAAACCCAAAGTGAATCATTGGATTACGTCGTGTTATTGGATTTAAGTGGAAATTCGGAAAGAACACTATTATGATGTAACAACGATTTATACTCCACTAAGGTTGTCGGATACTAATTGGCAAATTGGGGAACTGATCACCCTCAATCTATTGTTAATGGTAGACGAAACTCGTGTTGGACGTTATAGATTTGTCTTGTTGTCTTAATAGTGTAGAAAGAGTCTATATTTTATCGTGAAGATAATCGCCCATCAATTTGTGTAGCTTGGTAAGAAGAATGGATGAGTTAGAATTAGATGAGATTAACAATCATTGTGGTACGTTTTATGCAAGCGAGTGTCGCAAAATGAAAGATTGGAAATATCAAGTAAATAACGATGTGAGGATGAGTATTGAAGAAAGTTTGTATTGGATCGAGAATTTGTGAACTGTATAAGTAGACGGGATTTTATCGAGAATGGTGACTTAAAAGAGAATTATCAGAGTTGATCAGCGGAAGCATTAGGTGACATTGTTGTTGTAAGGCTTGAGGGAGTAAGAAATTATATGTCACAAGTCGGTAAAGATGAGTTATCTTGATATTTGGATTGATAGACTGTTGGAATAAGTGTGATGCGCCAGAATACTGCATTGAGTCGTTGATTATTGCAAAACTGGTAAGAACTGTAATGTGTTAGTGTTCATGAGAATCGTTGTCTTAACGAAGAGGTAGTGATCGAAGTGTTACCAAGCGCGATTTGGAGATTGATATTTGGATACGAGGTTTGTGTTTGGATGGTGTTGAGCCAATTTTCGAGGACGAAAATATTCTAAGTGGGGGAGAGTTGTAACACCCCGAATTTAATTAAATTGGTTAATTAAATTATTGAAGGATTTAAATATTTGATTTAGTCGAAATTGGATTGTCGGTGTTATTTAAGGGCGTATTTGGAATTATATAAATCGAAGTCGGATAGTCAGAAAATAATATTAAGAATAATATTATTTATAAGTCGGAATTATTATATTGAAGGAATTATTATTATAAGTGATATAATTGATTATTTGAGTTATATAACTTATTGGGCCTAATTAGTTGTGGAGAATAATAAAGAGGAGACTTAAACACTAAGCCCAGTTGGTTTTATATTAGGGTTTTAGAGATGAGAAAGAATAGTTGTCATTTTTGAAGAAAACAAGAATAGAGGAGAAAGAGGCAAGACTATGAAGAAGAAGAAGGAGCTTGAAGATTTTTCTCCCATGGTGTCAATTGAAGATGCAATTGGAGACCCATTGATAAGGTAAGGGTGGGGTTCTCTTCCTATAATGGGGCTTATGAAACCTTGTATGTTGGGGTCTTGGGGATTAGGGGTTTAGGTTATTGCATTTGTTATATTACATTGTCTTTGAAAATTATGAATTTGCCATGAATAATATAAATTGGAGTGTTGTTTTCTGTTAATGGCTCCCATTGATGTTGGTTGTTGTTTGTGTTAAAGTTTGGTACGCTAATGACGGTCGACATTAATACTGAACGATAAGCCATGAAACAAGTGGCAAGCCCTTAGACACACCGTGACCGACGGCAGCCCTTATGGCTAAGTGACAATCGTCACTTCTAATTGATGACAGGCACCACAAATCTTCAATTTGTTTCAGTTTGTTTCATTTACTGTGTGGTTTGATTAATTACTAATATAATACAACATCATTTTAATACATAAAGTATAATATTGTTTGGATAAAGTATAATATTGTGTGGTTAGTTAATTATATAATAGGTTTGTTATTTAGCAGAGGAATGATTACTAGAATTGTTTAACAAATACAAAACAGTCCTATTTTGATCAAATAGCCGGATTAAGCGGTATAATTAATTATCCGGAATTAGATGAAAATTTACGTAGTAGCTAAGTTTAATTAGTAGATTAACATGGTGGTGTTACTTTGTTGAAATTGTGATATTTTACGAATCGACTGAAATTGTGTTTGGTTTAAATATTCTTTATAAATAAATTATAATAATTTAATAGAATTGTCAATAGAGTTGTTAGAGTCGACAATAAGTTGTCAAAGTTGTTTGAATTATTAAGAGTCATATTTCTATTTGTTTTGAGTAATTCTGACATGTTTAGAGTTGTCAGTGTATAACGTCGGTGTTTGTTTTTTTATTGGAACTTTAACAATTCATATCTTTTGAACCGTAACTCCGTTTGAGTCTCCGTTCGAGGCGTTAGAAAGCTAACGCGATATTCTTTTTAATAAAAATGGTCTTGAGCAGTAGAATGCTAGAAAATTGGAAATGGAGTAGAAATAGAAGTGAATTAAATTAATATAGTGTGATTATTAATTGGTTGATTAAATTAATAGTTGAATTAATTTCAATGTGTTTAATTGATTAGAATATAATTTGGAATTAGATTAACTATTTGGTTTGTCGATAAATTACGATATTTTGAGAATTTATCCGTAATTGTGTTTTGATTGAATATGTATGTTGAGAAATATATATTATTATGTCAATGATTTTGTTTTGATGTTGATTCTCTGTGGGTAGTTGGATAGCATTAATTTTAATGATTAATTGCTTGATTTTAAATGTGTATGTTCATATATAATGGGCAAAATGAGAATTAACATGAGATAGTATGGTTACTAGTGTTAATTGGATTTTGTGAATCGTAATTGATTAATTGACCTTTTATATGTGAATGATATGTATGTGTTGTGAATGTTGTGTACAATTGGTGGATAATTCATCGAGTTGAATTATTGTGATATGCTAAATATTAAGATGGTAGAGATGATCTTAATTGCATATGTTTGATTAATATTGTACATACATTCATATCATGGATGCCTTGAAACAAAGGTGGTTTGCTTTGAAACATAAGCGTGGCTTGGATTCTAGAGTGAATCGGAAAGCGGTAAACTATATGTTTACATTTGGTGGCTTTGGTCTTGTCCGGATCTGAAGCGTGGCTAGATTCTATATGAATCGGAAGCGGTGGAACTTTGGGTCCATATTGGGTACCACATGCATAGAGTCACATGTCTTGCATTGAGTCACATTGAGGTTAAGTGATGTTTGAATATATGCATTTATGTGATTGTCATGTGTACATGAGATGTGATAATTGAAATTGGTGATGTTTTGATATATAATTGGTTAAACGTGTGAATATGAGATAATGATGGATTGTGTATATATTTGGGATAATAGTATTGAATCTTTTGAGTATTATACTATTGAATTTTGTGCTTACTTGAATATGTGAAATTTATTAGATGATACTATTTACATGATTATGACTTGTTGTGTGATGAAAAGTATGTGAGATTAATAAACTGTAGAAGTATGATGTGTATAGTAGCTATTGATACTTGTGATGTGATGATTTTATATGCCTGAATCCTAATATACAATTTATCATGTGCCCACTTATATGATTTGATATCTCACCCTTTTCTTTTGCTTCGCCGTTGCCTTTATATTGGTAACGTGCAGGTATTCAAGTATGAAGATTTAGTTGCCGTTACTCGAGTCGGTTGTCGCTCTGATACGTAGCACTCTGGGGGGAACGATTTATGTCATCCATGATGTTGTTGTTTAATTGTGTTATCTTGGTTGAACAGAATGATAAGTTAACTGAAGATATTTTATTGAATACTTGTTTAAGTGATTCCGCTGTGTTTTAATAAAATATGTTATTCTGTTTCAAAGGTGCTATGTATCCGCTTTATGCGACGAGTTGATTTGTTTTGTTTTTTTTTATTATGTGACGCCTCATTTGTTTATTGAGAAATTTTGAAAACTCTGATTTATATATATTTGTCGGGTAGAAATGGGGTGTTACAGAGTACAACTGTTGGGAAAAATGCATTCGATGTAATCTTAAAGCTACACCGCCTGCATTGATTGTATTTTTAGCAAACCTGCCTACAGACGACGGTAATTTTCAATTTTTACGATGACTGCGATTTCACATCAAATATAAATCACATGGATTACAATTGTGTCTTTTTATTTGATATTAATTCTCAAAGATGTATCGATGAAAGTATTTTTTTTTAATAATTGAAATTATTATTTGATGCTTCTTGGATATGTGTCGAGAAGTATCAGTGTCAAATACGTATTAGACACCTATAGATACTCTTTTATTTCTGAAGTATATCTAAACGTCGTAGTTAACTGTGTTTTGAAATATGCAGGTCCAACTCCAAAGGTGGATATTGTGCTATCGATTTGTTTTCAGAACAGCCTTCCAATTGGTCAAAGTGGTAAAATAGATTTCTTCACAATTGCCTGGAGGTCCTGCTCCTGCTACAAGTGAACTTTCTGGTTCAAGCAAGTCTCACCCTGTTCAAAGTGGTTTGTCTCAAACGGAACGGTCGAAAGCATTACGGGAAAAGAAAAGAATTAGATAGTATGGGCATAATCCATTTCGACTTGACTTTATGCTTAAAATAATCTATATTTTTGGCTTATTTCTATAAGCTCTCTAGAATAGGCACAATTCATGAAATATACAAGAATCCTTTAGCTTTCTTCCATATTCTGTGTTTGACATCAAAATTAAATTTTAACTTTATTGATATTATTATAACATTTTTTGCGATTTTTTTAATTAGGCCTATTTAGTTTTGATTAAAATTAATCATTAAAAAAATTAAGCCTAATAAATTTTGACTAAAAATAATTACAAAAATTGTCTATAATTTTAGCTTGAGATTTGCTATGAAATTTTTGTGGCGATGTTGTAGCTGGATAGCTGGGGAAACATAACTCAAAACAGACATTTTGCTACGTTTTAGTTGTAGTTTAGCTAGAAATTTTAATATATTAGTTTGAGTTTTGCTAGGACATTTTGGCCAAGATAATTAGCCACTCAATCTATGCTACGGCATATATTGTAGCTAATCCATAACAAATCTCCAACTAATTCTGTTTGATAGAGATTAACTACAAATTTACTATTGTTTTTGTCGTAGCAAACCACACTTTTTCTTGTAGTGTATCGACCATCATTTCATTGGTTTTTTATCACCAATCTTGTGACCAGTCACCACCATCAACTATCATTTTAATCATCGTTAACCACTAATATAATAAACATTAACCATTACTGATTACCACCAGCGATCACCAATTAAACCGTTAATCACTACTACCACCGACTAGCACACTATATTTTTATATGAATAATGCTAAAGGGTACGAGAGTTTATAGCACGAATTTAGACGAATAATAATTACTCCTTATTTTTTTACCATACGCTGACTTTTTTTTTCCTGATAGTTGTGCTTTCCCTCTTTCGTTCTATGATGTAATGATTTTCCAGTAGAAATATTATACAATATTAAATGGTGTGAAGTTTTCGGTGGAACTCACCTCATATATTTACTGTGAATCATATTATATTAGCTGATTCTTCATTATAAAATAATTTTAAAAGGTCTAAAAGTTTTCCATTTGAAAATGGATCAATGGAGGTAGAATTCTCTCTCCTCGTTGTAGCTATTACGATTGATTTTTGTATTCTCTTGCTTAAGGTGTCTTCTTGGATTGTTTGTGGGTAAATGAAATTGCTTATTTATAAAAAAAAACTATAAACATTAAATTTGCAACGCAATAGCGCCTTCGTGTCTTTTATGCGAAGAAAATTTCGTTCCATATAGCACTGCTGTTTTTATATTTCTCTTTAGAAGTGTGCATGGGTCGATCTGAATTGGGTTTGGCCAAACCCAATATCCAACCCATATTAGACATTCTGGTTTGAGTGACGTAAATTAATCACTCATTAAAACAATGGGTCGGTTTGGACAAACTCACTAATTTTTAAATCAATGGATCGGTTTGGACAAACCCACTAATTTTCGGGTTGGGTTGGATTAGGTAGTGGATTATCCGAATAATTTTTATTTATTTATTAATATTAAAGGACTAAATGATGAGTCTTCCTATTTCTTTTCATAAAAATTATTCAAAATTTGTATCTTCAAAAAAATAAAAAATTTAAATAATCTATTTTTACTATCTTTTTAATATTATATAATAACAAATGATAATATCAACTAATAAAAATTATCATAAAAAAATAGCAACAAATTAAACTTACATGACATAAAATTCTATTAACATTAAAATAATTAAAATGTAAAATATTTAAAATTAGTTAATTTTATAGTTCACAAGAGACACAACAAGAAAATCTTAAATTAGCTAGGGCAAATACACTAGCTAATTCGTAGCTAATCTCTATCAAACAAAAATAGTTGGAGATTTGTTGGGGATTAACTACAATATATGCCCTAGCATGGATTGAGTGGCTAATTATCTTGGCAAAAAAATTCTAGCAAAATTCAAGCTGATATTAAATTATTCCTAGCTAAACCACAACAAAGCAGTAGCAAAATTTTGAAGTTGAATTTATACTTCCCAACTAAACAGCTACAATATGACTACGAAAATATCATAACAAATCTCAAGCTAAATATTTAAAACAATTTTACAACTTTTTTTATTTTCTTTTTTAAATAAATCTTAATTAGACTAATTCATACTTTTTATAATTATTTAAATAAAAACTAATTATACTATTTGTAAAAATTAATTTTTAAAAGTATTAAAATTATTGATATTTATTTAAATTAATTAATTTAATTTTTAAATATAATATAATTTTTACTTTATTACTAAAATGAAAATACACTAATAATTAAATAACCCAAAAAATTAATTTTTTTAATATATTTAACAACACTTAAACAATATACATCACAATAATATTAAAAAAATACACTAATAATTAAATAACCCAAAAAATTAATTTTTTTAATATATTTAACAACACTTAAACAATATACATCACAATAATATTCAAAAATCAAGTTTTTAATATATTTAACAACACTAAAACATTATACATTACAATAATATTCTATTTTATTTCCAATTCAGAAATCACAACATAATATTCTATTTTATTTCCAATTCAGAAATCACAACTCAGGTTCCATATTAACTCCGGTTTTCGAAATAGATTGGAAAACATTCTTTCACCTTGTATCTCCATGAGTTTTTTCAGGTACTTCACTTTGCATGGGTGCTTTTGGCATGGATTGAATCAATGAAAGGATTGGCTCCAACATCGGCGCCAAATGTGTTTTCTCCATACTTTTCCACTATAGCAGTGTCATATGACTCCTAAAAACGCATACGAAGAATATATTAATTATGTAACCTACATTCATGTTAAACATTACACATTTAATTTTTAAATTTTAATAACTTACAACAAATAACTTCGACCGTTGAAAGACATATTCTCCATCTTTTTTCTTATGAACTCGAGCATACACGTCTCTAAACGAAACTGTATGTTTCAACTCCTCCTCCTGCAATTCACATTTAAAAAGATCCAATCATGTGTTATATTTAGACAATATCTCTCTAAAACAAACAATACTGCTTACAGTATTCATAAACCACAATTTACATTATAGAGTCCACAGCCTAAACATAAACAAAGGAATATATCAAGTATCAAAAAGTGCTTACACATTTATTTCCATTCAAACCTAAATCCAACATATTAATTTATTTAAGATTTAGCAAACAAAAAAGTAACACAAAAGAAGAACATTATATTATGGGTTCTGCCTAACTAGTCAGTATTGCCAAATTAAGGTCACTTAATAGTGAGAACATATCAAAATATGAAGATTGAATGCTAATTACAGTATGAGAAGCAACTAATAGTTTTAACCCTACCATTCTCACGTATATAACTCAGCTTGAAGGCAAGCTTATTTGACATAGGGACAGTAGTTTATCTACTTAACGAGCTGTATGAAGTACTATTGATCATAAGTGGAAATACCATTAACTAACCTAATACTGAGATCAAGGAAACACTTGAATACAATAACAAGTCATCAACTTTGAATAACTTCAGTTCCTTCTCCCTCAGTCAGCATGACAAATAAACTAAATTTAGTAGCAGATCAGAGATCCAGAGAACCACTAATGAAAATCATATCATAATACACCAATGCTTCATAAGACTGAATGCTGATTACAATCAGAAGAGTTCCAAATAATTTTCAAGGACTCCGAAAACTTAAAGACATCCAAAATATTCTAAATTGGCAGCTCATGGCAAATATGCGTTTAAAGAATTGAAATAGATATTGCTTCGAAACATTTTAAGATGATAAATAGGACAACTATAAACACATAAAATCTCATCAGAACTTACCATCCTTTTCTTATGTTCACCTAAGTTAATAGAACCTCATGTGTGCAACACTGCATCAGGTAAGGCAGCCCTGTTACAACGATTTGCATCGGATTTCTTCTTCCACTCTGGTTTCAATCAAATGTCAACCAAACCGTCCCATACCTCTGCCTTCATTCCTTTGGGACCATGACCCTTAGTGTCGACCACAAACATCGGACACAAACACATCTTTGAATGAAATATAGTTTCTAACATGACAAAGTTCAAGTATATAACAATTTTCTGCTGAAGAAAAGGCAAGAAACTTGAGGGATAACCTCTGTTAAATTTGATGAAAACTCAGTTAAATATGCTCTCAAATTCTCTATCAAGCTCTGGCTATTATATACTGTTGGAAATTAAACAGAAGAGAACTGTTTATAGAATTTCAAGATTCTTTTTCCCTTTAAAGACACATCTTAGTGACTTGACCAATGTGGTTCAAGTTTTGTGGAAGAGATACCTAAGACAGGTCCAGCAATGTAGATATATTAAATTAGATAGTGCTACTGGAAACAACTTTAGCACTAAACAAATAATATTTAGTCTACACCGAAAAAGTATACATGATGAATGTATTGTCATGGTGCAACTTTATGACATTAATGATAAACAAGTGCAGTAGAGAAATACCTCTGCAGAATTGTGCACGTGGAGGTGGTGGTGCTGGACTAGTGCAAGACTGAGAAGGTTCTGGTCGGTCATTACGCTCTCTCCCTTGATTGTATATAATTCTTCTACTAGATTGTCCCATATTGTTGGAAATTTCAAAACTCACTCCTTTACCTTCTTTTACATTATATGCATCAATTTTTTGGCGCTTGAGTAATTGTCGTTGATAATTTCTCTTCTTGATTAATTGCGTCTCTTCATCTTCAATATCATCATAGAGATCTTCAAAATCATAAGTGAATTTATGCTTATGCTTTAATGCATCAACCATCCCTAACCTTTGCCTTTTGTTCCGGTCAATATGCACACCTATATGCATAGAGTTGTATTAAAAATATAATGCAATAAATCTGATCCCATTAATATAGTAATCTTACACTAAAATTAGAATTGTATTAAAGAACCGGATTTCGTCCCATTAATATACCTCGCAAAGGTGAAGAGTGGAGTTGATTGCGACCACTCTCTTGACTCCGTCTACGTACCTCCTCTACCTCGGATTGTCATACTAAGATATCTATAATAGCAGTAATATCAATGCATATTTTCAAAAACTCAGTCACCCACAGTTGAAACTTACTACAGTATTCAAAACATCACAATGGTTAAAATATTCCTTCATATATTCACATCATAGCAATCAATAAGTAAATGCCAATACAAATTTCAAAACTCCACACAAAATTTAATTAGCAAAATAGATTATTCTCAGAACTAAAGATTTGTTAGCATCAAACATCTTAGTATTAGGCAACAGCCATAGATTACTCTCAGAACTTCTCTGTTCATTTTCACCATGCAATTAACCCTATTATTTGAAAAAGAGCAAACAATAAGGAGCTGTATATGTATAATAGCAATAAACAATAACAATTAACCCTCTTATTTGAAAAAGAAAAAAGTTACAAGCTACTATTTGAATCTAAATCATATGATTCTTCATCTTCATCTTCATCTAAGAATTCTTCATTTTCACTAGAATCATTCTCATTTATGAATTGATTAGTAAATGGAACTTTTGTTGACATATATATATATATCATTTATGTCCACTTCTTCCATTGGGGAATTGGAATCAAATAAGGAAAAATCTTTTGCATTTCGTATCATTTTCCCATCAAATGTTTACTAAGAGGATTAAATCCTAAAGTAAATAGATAAATATACACGAATATAAGCATCTAAGTACAAATATTTAAACTATTTTCTAAACTCATTTTACAAAGAGGATATTTTTAACTTTTGATTAGTAAATTGAAAACTAATGAAACAAATAGCAGTTATCCCTTTCTTCTCTAATTTGTGGTATATGATTTTATCTTGTCTCTAACTTTCATGCAAATATATGAAAATGACACTAAAACTTTGTCAATCATTTTCTAGGCAGTAGAGTATAATATATTCACTTCTATAATAGTTTTGATACTTTTCCATCTATGCAAGTTTTACTTTTCACTTTGTATATTGAAATTGTTAGTCTTGTTGTACTCTTCACAAAAACATGTGAATTATTTACCTTTTTTGGTAAAGAAAAGGACAGCATCAAAGTATAATGATTACTTTGAAGAATAGTGTACAAGAAAGAAGTGTCATTTTCTTCTGAATAGTTTCATTTGGATGCTTTGATGTAGTTTTAGACTTTGAAACACCTCTAGTACTTTATTTTCTATATATTGTTTGGTAAAATTACTAAACAAGTATAAATTTCAATAAAGCCAACAAAAATCAAGTAAGTAGTTTCACTAGCTTTCACACTTAATGTCTCCGAAATTAAATTCACCTAGCTTGAAAAAAAAAGCGGTAATATTAATAACCACTTTTTTTAACAATCACAGTGGGTTTGGTTTTGTGACTTTATGCGCAAAAACAATGTTAATGTTA
The DNA here is from genome assembly GCF_029867415.1 of Vicia villosa. Lineage (NCBI taxonomy): Eukaryota > Viridiplantae > Streptophyta > Magnoliopsida > Fabales > Fabaceae > Vicia > Vicia villosa. The sequence goes on along the minus strand of NW_026706752.1, from coordinate 3,622 downwards.
TATGGTGTATAGATTTATAAATAGTAGAAGCATCCAATTTATGATATAAACTAATCCAGTCAAAGAAAGCAAAAGTATAGTGAGTAAAAGCAGAAACACCCAAATCCGAATTGTCATGATGCGAATACGAATTCTGTACAAATTAAAGAAATTAAAATAAAGAAATAAGGAAACCATGCAATGGGATCGGTCTTACCAGGCTAAGGAAAAATGCACTGATCCCTGAGAAAAGCTTACGGTTTCTGTCGACAAAGTCAGCGATTAACAACAATGGCCTTGACTTGCTCACTTGTGTCCAAGGTACCTGCATGATAATATTTGATTAGACCATAATTTTCCAATAATACCTTGTTGATAAAATATCGAACCAAATTTAACGACGCAAACACCATCCACCAAAACCTTGGCCCATTTCATAGACTTGACTACATTGATCAAACACCATAATGATATCCTATTATTATAAGTCATGTTTAATGACAGACCATTTAAATCCATTTCTTTGGGTTAAAGGTTTAGCTAAATATAATATGATTTATTAGGAGTAAATTCCTCAAGAGCCTCTAAATTTTTTAAAACTAAGGTATTCTAAGGTATTAAAAGGCAGCATTTATCGAACAGCATAAACATGTGCACATGGATGTAGTTTATACAATATGATATAAACTAAGGTATTGTAAATCATGACAGGAACAACTATTATCCAGAAACTGAGTAGTTTATGCATCAGTTTTAGATGGCTCGCTTTGTATAGGAATTTCATGAATCAATTAAACAGGTGGCTCAATTTCTTCTCTACTTTGTGGTGTAAATACAGTATTTGCATTTTTTGGTAAACAATCAACACCAACAATAATAACAAGAACAAAGAGAAAAAACAAAGTTGCTTACCCAAAATGAAGAGATTTTGCCCCAAAGTTTCTTTAATCAAGTTAGATAACTTTCAAAATCAAGTATTGTCAAAATCAATACTGTTAAAATCAAGTTAGAAAACCTAAAACAAATAATCATGAAACAGATTAAAAGTATAACTAGCATTTCAATACAATTAAAAAACAAATAATCAGGAAACCTGATAATAGATAGAAGAGGGTAAAATAAGAGATTCATGAATTTGCAAAGAAAAACACCTCGACGAGAACGTGGAAATCAGAAACGTGGAAATCGAAGCGAGAGACAATGGATGCATACCTCGACGAGAACGTGTTATCGAGAGTGAGAACGAGATCCAAAGAGAGAGAGAAATCGAGATCGGAAGCGAGATCCAAATTGAGAGGGAAACGAGATCGGGAGAGAGATCGAGAGAGAGCAAAACCTAGAATCGAGAGATAGATCGGTAGAAAACGCAGTGTGTTTTATTTTTGGGAGAAGCTGAACGCAAACTTTGATCTGTGACTTTTTTCTTTCCAAATAAAATTAAAATTTTGATATAATAACTAAAACTAAACTAATAAAATATTAAATGAAGTCATATAACAACTTATTAGTTTGAGATTAACTACCATTTTATTCCGTAGTAAAATTATGGTAGCAAATCTTATATTTTCTTGTAGTGAGACTAAAATTACAATATCTAAGTTAATATTCATCAAAATTATTAAAATTGTAATAATTAATATTTAATTAGTGGGTCAATGGATCTTTTGAATTTGGGTTGGGTTTTATCCGAAACCCGATTTTTTAATGGGTTTTTAGTTTTGAAACACATATTCATTCAATTACCCAACCCAACTCAATTTTTTAAATTTTTTTGTAAGAGTTTGATCGGGTTTTTTGAATTGACTCAGATGTACATCCTTATTTCTCTTACATTTACCTTTTACAACTTTGTCCATTTTTAACATTAAAATTAAAATGTTATTGTGAAAATATAATTTCTACAATTTTTTACATTTTTTCAAACAAAATTTGGTTATAAAGTGACAACAAGCACCAACCAAGTAGTTCACATTCCAAGAGCATAACCATTAACAACAATGAAATTTATAATTTCTTGCAGTTTCCTCTTTATCATAACCACATTCCTATGTTATGAAGCCATAGCTCAACCAGAATTCACTCCATCATGTGATGATGACAATGGCAACTACACAGCAAACAGCACATATGAACACAATCTCAACACACTCTTATCAACTCTCACTTCCAACACCGAAATCACCTACGGTTTCTACAATTTCACCTACGGCGAAAACATCAACAAAGTATACGCAAATGGATTATGTAGAGATGTTAATCCAAGTGATTGCCGCAACTGTCTCAACAATTCAAGAGTCCTTCTCATACAAAACTGTCCAAACCAAAAAGAAGCCATTGGTTGGATAGACAAATGCATGTTACGTTACTGGAATCGGTCCATATTTGGACTAATGGAAACAAAACCTGGATTATCTATGTGGAATCCGTTTAATGCGACGGATGTAGATGAGTATAAGAAAGTTTTGGGAAAACTGTTGTATGATTTGAAAACCAAAGCTGCTTCTGGTGATTCTATGAAAAAATTTGCTACTGCAAATACAACAGGTCCAAATTTTCAGGATATATATAGTCTTATGCAGTGTACACCTGATGTGAGTTATTTGGATTGTAACCAATGTTTGGATCAAGCTATAGCTCGTCTTCCATCTTGTTGCGAAGATAAGGTTGGTGGAAGAGTTATTAGAGCGAGTTGTAATATTAGATATGAAAGCTATCGGTTCTATGAACTTCCTGTGCAACCACCGTCTTTAGCACCACCCTCACCATCCATCAGTCACACTTCCTCTCAAGGTATATATGTTTGTATATAATCAGTTAATTTTTATAGTTTTTCGTTTCTCTTGATGCATAAGAGCAAGTAGAGAAACATCAGATGAGATCTCTGATATGGCGTCGTGGGGGTTTACCTGCAAAGTTAGCACTCCAACGCCAAAGAGTAAATGTGAGTTATGGTATTCCTCACGTTTCACGTGGGATGCCTTATATATGAGGAACGGGTTACAGACGTCCCTAGCCTTTCGGCATGGAATGCAGCAGGCCGTCTGATGACAAGGATTTGAATCTTAACAAGGATATTTTATTAATCTTAACAAGGATTTTCTGATTTGTGTAGGAAAAACTCACACATTAAGAACTGCCATCATCATAGCAATCCCAACTGTTATTTTTGTTTTGTTGTTCTGTTTCATCTGCCTCTATTTACGACTAGGGGTGAAGAAACCAATGGAAGCTGATAAAAGTAAGTCCAAGGCCTCCAAACTTGGATTTATAATCACTTGTAAATTGTGTAATCAACACATGATATCTGTTTCACCTATATATGCATCATAACTATTTATTTATCTTTTTTTGTTTGTTTGTTTTCTACATACTATGGCTATATCTCAGATCTTTCAGAAGATCATGATGAAATTGCAACCCTTGAGTCGTTACAATTCAACTTTGACACTATAAGAGTTGCCACAAATGACTTCAGTGATTCTAATAAACTTGGAGAAGGAGGATTTGGAGTTGTTTATCAGGTAAGGTAACGTAGTTACAAACACGTGAATATAACATGTAGTCCAAATACATTGATTCTTCAATAAACTTAAAAAATAATTTATTTTCTTATATTAGGGACCAGAGGTAGTATCTTTTTTAA